>NW_015164739.1:123042-136159 GCF_001447785.1 Gekko japonicus
AGCTTGGATATAAGCTATTTGTTGCTATTGGACATGAAATTGACACAGCATACATCTAAAATGTTATTTACTAAATAGAAATCAAAATATATGTGCTAAATCATATCGCATTCTATTTATGGCACTGGAAGTTCTTCCAATTAACTTTTTTTCTGGAAAACCATCACTGCTTGGGAAGAAGACCTTAAACTGGGAAGGTAGACAATATTTGAGGAGGCAGTCCGTCAGGTGCCCTGTCCCCAAACTGTTGGTAGTATCTGTTCTTAGTCTGATGTCTAATACGTCCTCAATTTGAGATCTGCGTAATACAGTGTTTTTTCAGAACAAGGAAGTGGATGAAAGCTTGCGGTCCCTCCCATCAGGACATACAAAATCTAGTACTGGTGGGTTCTGCATGACTATATCTATTCTTAGCCTTCTGTTATCAGGCTCCTGTGTGTTCAGCTTCATTTAATGCTTTGCAAATAATCCAGTTTTGGCTTGTTCCATGCAAGGGTAGGCTTAGTTTCTTCAAGTAGGTCAAACCGCAGTGATTTCTGCTTTCTCTGGGGAATGATGGATCCATCATAAGTAGTGTACACAGAAGTTCCAGTGCACTAGCTTGTTGAAAATCTGCTTTTTGAAAATAGACAGTCATGGGCTTGAATGCAGGGTGTGTTGTTAGAATTATTATTTTTAAAAAAGATCTGAATTCACGGGAGGTTCATTGACTTGCAGAAGATTAGAATTGATTTCCCTGTGTTAATTGCAATTTTTCATTTAGGCAGTAGATAATCTGAACATTTGATCTGAGAGGTTGTCATATCTCCAGAGAGGCCATGTATTGAAATGTCACCTGGATAACATAAAATCCAAGCTTCCAGTGGTCTCGGAGGTTATACAGTAAAAGAGATCAAGGGAACAAGAGAGTTTGCTCAGCTAACCATGGTCTTGAACAGCTCAGGTTCTTTATAGTAAGTTAAATTCCCAGAGTCCCCAAAGGGGCAAAGGACACCATTTTAATTAGTCTGTCATCTGAAATGGAGCTGTGCTATTCGACTTTGAAACAGATTTGCTACTAAAGGGACTTATGTGGGATATTGGATGATTTTCCCTTCCAGCAATGGTCTCGCTAGTTTATTGTAGGCTTGTTTCACTATCTTTTCCAGGACATCATTTCCAATGTTTTTTGTAGCAAGTCACCTAATTCTGTACCCCCACACACTCTTCACCTGATGCACATGGGTTTTATATTATTGAAGTATACATACAAAAGTACAAAATTTTAAAATCATTATTAAACTCAAAGTTTTAAAAGTTTTTATATCTGGGGTACTTTTGATATGTTCCTAAATTTTAATGTAATCTTATCTCTTACATGCCAATAAAGGTTGTCTGTCTGTCTATAGCTGGTTTTTTTAAAATCAAATTGTGTTTATATTATTGTTATCGGTCTTGGGTCATGAAATGCTCAGGAGAAAGGTGGGTGTATAAATATTTTAAATAAATAGCTCTTCAACACAAAACCTTAAAATAGGCAATGCACAAGCAATTTGGATGCTGTGCAGAAGCAGGGGAATCTGATGTAAAAACTGTTGTGAATGACTGTCACATTTGAAATCCCCTCTTTTGTGTGTGCTATACATCTGATCAGAACCAGTGCATGTCTGCAGAATCATCTGGATTTTACCTTTCAAGATCCTTAGTGTATGGAAGTTTAGAATCACAACTTGTAGGAATGATAAAAATGTGTTTGTGTCGGTAATTATTATATCAAGGGCTATTTTGGGGCAGGAACGCACAGGAACGGAGTTCCGGCTGGCTCCCAAGTTGGCCACGCCCAGCAGGAACTCATTAGCATAATAGGCCACACCCAACAGCAGAAACTCATTAGGATTGGATACATTAGGGGTGTGTGGCCTAACATGCAAAGGAGTCCCTGCTACAAAAAAGCCCTGGGTTTTGACAACAAACAGGGTAAACAGAATAACAAGCAAAAGGTGGATGCGGCTGAATGTCCACACTTCTGGTAACATGGGGGTGCGACCTAATGTGCTAATGAGCTGTGCCGTCAGGGGTGTGGCCTAATATGTTAATGGATTTCTGCTGTTGGGTGTGGCCTATTATGCTAATGAGTTCCTGCTGGGCTTTTTCTACAAAAAGAGCCCTGAATTTATATCCCATCTTTTGCATACATAATATGCAAGACAGCCTACATCAACAAGGAACAAAGTATAAGAGCCAAAAAACAGCAATCTAAAAAAAGAATAATCTAAAGGAGTAACCAGTGGATACCCCAAATTAAAGGCAATAAAATTAAAACCAAAAGAAAATTCAGACCCAATGAATGCAGCAATACAGTGTAAACAACATTACCTGTTAAAACACTGAATTATGAATGACATTTTTTCCTTTTTCCTAGTCTATCACATGTTGAATTTATTAGGCAGCTATCACCATAACAACAAAATGAGTAGGGTTTTTTGTTTTTTTAGTCTTTAAAGTTCTATGATTCTCGTGTTGTGTTTGAATTGTGAGATGTTATAACAAAAAGGAAAACACACTCCAAATTCCTAGATTTACAACAAGAGCCTTTTACTCTCCCAGAAGTGATTCCAGAGATATATACTTAAATAGGCACACACTTATGAAGCAGGATTTCTGTGGCAGCAGATGGTTCTCTTTGTCTGTTGTGAAGATCTGGTAATGCACTTGATTGCATTCTCCTCTGTTTTCACCTAGTGTTACTAGAGGCAGGCTTTTTTGTTATCAAAGTAGCAATAATTTGCTTGTAGTCCTTTTGCACACCTCTTGCTCTGAATTGTATGAAAATGTCTGTGCTGTAGCATTCTTGAGTATGCTGTTCAGGTGTGTATCTGTAAGCTGCAAGCCTACTTTTGATTTATTGACAGTCATTACAGAAATCTCATGCTCAGTGTTCTGAACCTAGGACCCAGGGAAAAACATGAAATGGCTGGGCATTGTAAGCTGTTGTACATAAATTGCTTCATGTGCTGGTCAAGAACATGAGAAGGAAAGATTGGCAAAATATAATAACACGTTTCCTTTGGAGCAGGAAGAAATCAAGAATCAACCAAAATATATTGCATAGACCCGCCTACCTGGGCAGTCTAGACTTTCCACATATCCATTCCTATTATCAAGCAGCGGTACTGGCACAGATAACTCAGTTATTAAGCAAAGATTTTCCGACGCAAGGGATGAAGATTGAACTGGTCTATACCAGACCATTCAGCCTCCCGGAAGTGTTTTGGAAACCCCCAATGCAAAGGCCCAAGTCTATAAGAGACAATATATTTCTATCTGCGGCCATAAAAACCTGGGATCAAAGGAAAAAACTGCTTCCCATTGGCATCTCACAGATAGCGACATACACCTTTCAAGATTGGTTTCCAATAGGCAACGTTCCAAAAACATTTGATATTTGGTCAAATGCTGGCCTGGGTCGGTTATGCGACCTTGTGCGTAAAGGTAAAATTCAAGATAAAATCTATTTAGACCGAAAGATAGGTCTAACAACACCATGGCATCAGTACCTGCACCTCAAAAACCTGACAGAAAGATTGGCATCAGCAGACGTTTTCCAAAGAGAACTAAGAGAGATGGAAAAAATCATAATTATCCTCACTTGCCAAAAGGCACCCTCTCGAAAATATATAAAGTAATTCTGAGAGAAGATTGCACTAATATTAGATTAAAACATCAATGCAGATGGAAGGAGGAGCTGAACACACCCCTGCAAGATTCACAATGGAACATCATTTGGACCTCACTGGCCAACTGCTCCTCGATATACAATATCCAACTACAATTTTTTAAGTTAGTGACAAGATGGTATCTTACTCCACTTCAACTCCACAAACTAAAGCCTTCTAATCGCTCTGCTGGAAAAAGTGTGGCCAAATAGGCTTGTACATGCACTGCTGGTGGAGCTGCCCAGAAATTCTTCAATTCTGGGACAAACTGATAACTCAAATCAATCTGATCACAAATCAACCAATCTCCTGCATGCCAGAGGTGGCGCTACTTAACCTATGGGATAATGCAATAACAGGTGCCACCAAAGAACTATCAGCAATACTACTGGCCATGGCTAGACTAACGATAGCGGCGGCTTGGAAGACTGGATCATGAGGGCATGAATACAGTGAAAAGGGGGAGGGAACCCAGCTGCAATCAGGAGAGCCCTGCATAATGAGCCCAGCAAAACACACTGTAGCAAGGCACATAAAAGCTTATACCTTGAACAAAACTTTGTTGGTCTTAAATGTGCTTTTTGTATTTCTCCCGTGCAATTGAGGCACTCCAGCGAAGAAGAAGAGAAGAATAGATTGGATTTATACCCCACCCTTCACTACCCAAAGGTGTCTCAGAGCGGCTTACAAACTCCTTTCCCTTCCCCTCCCCACAACAGACACCCTGTGAGGTAGGTGGGGCTGAGAGAGCTCTGACAGAAACAGCTCTTTTTCAAGAACAGCTGTTATCAGAACTACAGCTTGCCCAAGGTCATCCAGCAGGTGCAAGTGGAGGAGTTGGGGAATCAAACCTGGTTCTCCCAGATTAGAGTCCACGCACCAAATCACTACACCAAGCTCTCTGTCATTGCCTCCCTCCTTTCAAGGAGGAGCTTCCGCCAATGGAAGGAAAGAGAGGCTTCCCTTTATTTCCTGCAGCCTGGCCAGGAAGCAAGCTCTGTCTTGTTCCTTCCCTCCCCTGGGAGGATGAGGAGGGGGAGGAGCCTCAGCCAGTGTTTTACCAGACTCAGTCACACAGGAGAGGCTTGCCTATCTATCTCTCCTGTGTGACAGAGAGAGTCTGGTAAAGCAAGCTGCAACATGGCGGCAGCAGCAGAACTAGAAAAAGAAACAGAAAACAGTCAGGTCCTTGCGGGCTGGATTGGAGCCCTCTGAGGGCCTGATCCAGGCCATAGGTTTGACACCCCTGACTTAGACCAACATTCTTTTTTCTTTCTTTTTTTTATAAGCCCCCGGAGGGGATTTTTAATTTTTTTTAAATACTACAAAAACTACCAAGAAAAAATAGGGATAGGGGAACTACAATTAGGGAGAAAGGAAAGGCAACCCACACTAAACTAAAAACCCAAGGTTAGGAGATCATTCCCTGTTAAACTACCATTAGTAAAAAAAAAAAGGCTGTTAATAAACAATATACTTTGTGAGAACCTGTCTTTCTAAGCTTATATGTTAGTTTGTTACTTGTTATGAGAAGATTTCCCGAGCATCTTCTCCAACTCGCTTCATAAAGGCAATTTCCTTCCGCCTTTACATCTATGCTAAAACTCTCTAAAATCTTAATAGCTTCTTAGACGTTCACTCCAAATTCTGCAGCCCAGTCTTCCTCCATCCAAAGGGATAAAACCGCCAGTCTTAAGCCTCTTCCTCTCTGGTCTTGCCCTCAGGGCCCAGTAGCATCTCAAAGGTTTCTTGATTGTGAAGGGAAACTCAAGCTGTTTTTTCTCAGCAGGATTTAAGATGACACTTTCTAAGAACACTTGCAAGGGAGTTAAGTCCTTGTAAATCTTTCCTGTTTCTCTTGTGCTTTTTCTCCTTTTCTCATTGAGATCACTGTTTAATTTAGTGTCCATCTCATTGGCTTTGGAAGCCCTCAGTTCCATTTTTTCTGCTATCGTTGCCAACTGGAGTTGCCGGGACACAAATTGTTGATTTATCTTGGCAACCTGCTGGTTAATACCAACAAGTTGCTCCAGAATCGGCTTGGTGGCTCCCACTACAAGAGCAATGACGTCTACTTCCCTTCTTCTCTGAGTTGTTTTCGCCATCTTTTTTGGAGTGCCTGCCATTTTAACATTTTATTTTCAATAAAATCTCTTTCTTCCCACCCTAGTAGGTGGTCTAGTGTCCTTCTCAAGACTAAAGTCCAGGAGTCTAGGCAGGGTCCTGAAGCCAGCAACACTGTCGTATGGATGTTGTTCCAACTAAAACTGAAAGTGAACTGAGGCCTTAAAAACTCCTTTCAAGGAGGTAGAGATACAGATCACTCTCCTACAGGAGCAGGCTACCAGTGCTTAAAGGTGCTGTCCCTGGCAGCAAGTACTACAACAGGACTGTGGTGTTTCAGGGATTTGAGAGGCTTGCGGGTTTGGTTGGGGAGAGACTTCTGGATCAGCAGCAGGATCCAAGTCAGAAGCCAGGAATGTATCTCAGGGTGAGTGGGCTGACTCAGAGTCTTGGGGCTACTCCTGCACCACTGAAGAAGGCTTCTTGAGGTATCTCAACTGCCTCCTTCTGCAACAGTGTTTGGTGCCCGGCTGCTTCGTCCTTGGCGTCTTTAGCCTCTTCTCCTGACAAGGAAGAGTCTGTACTCTAGTTCATGATCTCCAGCAATGAGCTACTGGCCAGTTTCTGGTAGACAACAGTCTACCAGCCCTTTCTGCAATTTTATGATTCTAAATTACTTAGATCTGACTGAGCTCAGGGGACTTCCGGTTTTATGGTGCTGCGGCATGGTCGGGTTTCGGACGAGCTCCTTTTGGGGCTCTTCCGTTCGGCGGCAGGGCTCCGCTTCCACTCCTGGAGGGAGTGGAAGTTGTAGGGGCCTTGCCGGCCCCCCCCCCCCGCTGACTGCAAATCGCGGGGGGTGATGCCGGCTGCCCTGAAGCAGAGGACGAGGAGGAGGAGCGCGGAAACGCGCTCACAGCGGCGACCGAACCACTTTTAAAGCTTTTTTTTTCCGTCTGTATTTTTTTCTTTTCTCATGATGCTATATCACGAAGAATGATGTTTGTTTGTTTTGTCTACACGGGTGTACTCCCCAACGAGAACTTGAAAGCGTATGGGACGCTCATCCCTACCTAGAGAACCTCAACCATTAAGGAAGCGGCGGCGGACAGTAAGGAGGAACGAAAACGTGGAGAAAAGCTACGGGACTAAAAGGAAAAGTTTGGCCGAAGGTACTGCTATTAATTTTCCTATGGAATTATAACATTTAAGAAAGAATTGAGACACTTGTTATAAATCAAGCCTATTGAGAGAAAACGGACTGGACTTGGTGATCAAAATGGCGCTGGCGGCGGTTAGCAAGCAGCTTCAGGATGCAATCCTCTCCGAACTCAGGTCAGACCATTTCAAAAAACTGTTGAAGGCAGAATTAGAGAAATCGCTTGAAAATGTTTTTGGTGATACACGAGGTATAATTGAGGAGGGAGACTGCATTTCGGAACAGTTAAAGGAGACACAGGAACAGGAGGAGTCACAAGAAATTAAACAAGAAGGTGATTTGCCTACCACTCTATACCTATCAACTGAACCTGAGCTAAAAGACCTGAATTTAATGGTGTATCGTCCGGAGGAGAAGATACTTTTGAAACCAAACCTTGGGGGGAAAAGACTATTAAAACTTCCCCGGAGGAAAAGACAGAAAAAAGAGAAAATAAAGAGGAGGGAAAAACTGATGAAGGTGCCGAGGAAGGTCAAAGATCGCAACATTAAAAGGCGGAATTTGGATACAAAACAATACTGGGAAGTGAACTGGGAAATCAGCTTAAAAGAATATAAAACTTCAAGACATTTGAAAGAAAAAAGGCAGAATCAGAATAAAAAAGAAAGGGTATACAAGGTGAAGGCAAAGGATTCTTACAGACTGGTGGCTAGCAGTAGAATGGAGGTTATGACAGGATAGGCAAACTTAGCTGAAAAGGAGTTAGTTCCTATGAGAAGAGTAATAGAGGCTGAAGTAAGCCTTATTTGCAGAGACTGAACTGTAATACTATTCTTTCTGAAGTGCTACATTTAGAGGTGTCCTCTGAAGACAGAGAGAGACAATATAATTATGGTATAGTTAATTTGAGCCAACTTTGTATTTGCATATATGTACAACAGATTTAATTTAAGAGGGATGGGGAGAGACCAAACACACTATATATACTAAATTGTGTATATTAATTTAAGCAAATTAATTCCTGGTTAAGCAATGATAAGAAGATGGGAACATTTAATGTTTAGCAGAGCAAGAGTAAGAGTAAGCTAGCTGGAAACAAACAAATGAAGTTTGAGTTATATAAGGAAACAAGGAATATAAGATTAGAACTAAGCATAACTATGATTGGGGTGTTATGGGAAACTATGGATGAATAGCTATAGAAGTGGTGTATGTAGGTGATGGTGTTTGTTTTTGTTTTAACAATGGTTTGGAAAACTTAATAAAGATGTATAAAAAAAAATTACTTAGATCTATTGTAAGTAGTACAGGTGAGACAGATACTGCAAACATGACCTCCCCAGAGAAGACCATTTTTGTTCTATCTGTAATGGCTAGGAACGAGAGCTCATACCCTTCAGTGGACAGATGTTCATTCATTAACATGCATTCTGATGTAAGAAGGCAGCAAAAAATTAATACGTTATTGATCCAGTGCTGGTTCTTACAGTGTCAAAACAGTTTTGCAATAGTAACATGCTATCTATAGTAAAAAAAATTGTGGGACTGACAATCTTTCCAGTGCCTTATGGGAACCTCTTTGACCTATGAAGTCACCTGCTGCAGACTTATCTCCAATCCGCCCAAAAGTCTGATCGTCCTTTGAGCACAGTCTCAAAGTAGAGGTGGATACACAGGGTCAAACAATCCAACTGCTTGTAGGGTAAAGATCCGATAGTTCTTCAGAAGTGACAGAACAATTACAGCATCTAGCAGTAAAAAGAATTTAGTGCAGTGTTAGTACAAAGTCAGCTTTTTCTCTCTGGAGAAAAATTATTCTGGAAGAGAGATATAATGTTTCTTTGAATTAAGATGTCATGTTGACTGTTCATTAAGTCTTGACGTTAAATTTGCTCTGTCATCTATAGCATTCTCCTGCCCCTCAGAATCTTTTGCCCTTTGGATCTGAATATTTGGATGCTTCACATAATGAAAAAATGGATTGTGTGTTTTTAGATATCCTTGATCTGATTGTTACGCCAACTGCTTTATTTACAGCAGAGGCTAACTAAATTTTTAACGTAAGTTCTGGCCAGCTCTACCAGGGTCGTGTCTGAACCCAGAGTCCCAGTAATGTAGACCACACAGTTGTTTTTCCAAAAGAAATATTCTTTTTACTAAGCAATTTCAAGATCAGATACACACAAAATAATCAGTCTCACATCAACATACGTTCAAGTTCCTTTAGAGTTCCAGAAATAGGAAATAGTTTTCTTTATACTTAGGAGGGAGGTAGGAAGTCAAGGCTCATACTTATCTGATCTTGTAGTCTTGTCTGTTGCAATTAAAACTTGAGGGATAATAATCCTTGGCTGTACACACCAAGAAGTCAGGTAAAGACAAAGGATTTTTGCAGGTAGGGAAGGAGGGGAGTTATACCAGGAAGGGAGGGGGGAATAGCGGCTAGCCCCTGGACCTCGTGGCTGGTCCTCGCATTTTATAGTGGAATCTTTGGGGTGGTTGGCAACCTTTGCCATGCTGGATGCACCTGACTATAAGTCCGTCCCATGGTCACATCTCATTGGTGCATGCAAGCAAGGGCTGGACAATATTTGAAACTCTAACTCAGAACCGGCCATCTGGTCAGGTGTGAAAGCTGGTGTCAGCATTCTTTGATCTGCAAATAGATACCGGCTTTCCCATGCCATCAAAGTCCCTTCTTCCAGGAAATAGCAATTCAGATGCAAAGTTCAAGGATTCTGTGACAAGATGTCTCCCTAGTAATGGAGGATTACTTGTACTTTTTAAGCTGTGGAGTGTGCTGACAATGGCTATGTGCCTCTTCTCCCCCTCAGGCCAGGCTTAAGAGCTGTTTGTGTGCTGGCTAACTTCCATTAGCATAAAATGCAGGCTAAGTGCAGCTCTGTGTATTCTCACTACAAGTGATTCAAACAGCGTCTCTCTGCCTATGGGTAAATGTGTGCACAAGTCCATGTGGTGCGTTAGCTAATATAAGTCCACAAAAACAGAAATACAAGTTCATCTCCCAACATGATAGTGTAATTGAGACTAATTAATTAATTCATTTATTGTGTTCTTGCATTTCATGTATCTTGTATGTGTAGGGGGAAGGGCTTATTTTGACTCTGTCCCTTAAAATATCAAATCCAGTAGTATTCCTAGTTCAGAGTTTGAAATGCTGTTGTAAGGTGAAATAATGACACACATCATGTAAGAGTTGATGGTGTGTGGTTATAAATATATAGTTTTGAAGTAATAGAGATTCTCCATAATAGTACATTGAATATTTTCCTGCAGAGGAGAGTGTCCTGTCCTCAAGATGCGGTGTGTGTTAGAAATATAAATCAAACTAGAGGCATTTTGGCAACAGTGGTGCTCCATGCTTACAAGGCCTTACTTATTCACTTCTGTTACCATTACTAAAATGCCATTGTAACTAGGGTTGCCAACTGTGGGTTAAAAATTCCTGGAGCTTTGGGAGTAGAGCCTTCGGAGGCTGGGGCTTGTGATGAGAATGGACCCCAGGAGGCTGTAATTCCAAAGAGTCCACCTTCCAAAGCAGCCATTTTCTCCAGGGGAATTGATCTCTAGTCTGGAGCTCAGTTGCAATTCCAGGAGATCTCCAGGCCCCACCTGGACGTTGGCAACTCCAACTGTAAATTAGACTTTCTGTAAGAAGCTTGGGAAATCTTATGTAGGTTATTTCTTATGTAGCCCATTGTGAGGCCCTGCAGTGTGACCAGGGTTGGCAGGGGCCAGTGTACTATCTGGGGCCTCACTCATTTGAGCCTCCCAGGCTTTAGTCCTGAAAAGAGAGATGTTGCTGTCAGATATGGCCGGTGTTGCCTGCCTGTGCTGGATTCCTTTCCCCCTGGGGAGTTTGCCCCATCCAGCTGAGTCAGATTGATGCTGAGCCCAGCATTCCCTGGTTCCTCCCTGCAGTTGGTCTTCCTGCCACCTCTAGGTAGGGTCACGTTGGGTCTAGAGCTGTGCCGACCTGTGTCTCCTGCTGCCTTGTGTTTGTCCACTCTCCTGGCTTTCTCCAGAAGCTGCCTGGTAGAGGGAAGAGCTCTGGTGTACAGGTACTGTGGTTGTGATGCCAGTACCTCCTGGATTCCCAGTAAGTTCAGGGGGGCTGCCACCAGACATTGATTGGGAGAATGTGTGACTGCCCCAGGGTCACTCCAAAACGTTCATGGAAGAGCAGGGATTTTTTTATTTTCTTTTTTTGTGGGGGGTTTTGTGTGTGTGTGTGTGTGTGTGTAAGCTTGCATGCCTGAAAGTCATGGTGACTTCTGGTGACCCATACAGGGGCTTGGACATTTTCAGAGAGGTGGATTGATTGCCTGCCTCTGTATCCTGAGCCCTGGTATTCCTTGGCGGTCACCCTTCCAATTACTTGCCAGGGTTGGCCCTGCTTAGCTTCCGAGATCTGACAAGATTGGATTTGCCTAGATGAGCAGGGATTTGAACCCAGTCCTAATCAGCATACTCCCCACTGCCATGATGGTGTCTGTGACAGAGACAGTATGTGCACACCAGGCTCGTAGCCACGGTGGGGCATTTCAGGGCCACATCCCCTCATTAAACAGCCATGCCCTACAAGTCCATGTTTTTTTTATATTTATTTTGGTATTGGTATTTCTTACCCTTTATTGACTGGCCCTGTATTAAGTATCTGTGTTTAAATGTTTTTTTCCAAATTCCTGTGCAGTTTTTTGGGAGTTGATTTGTTATCTTTGGCTAGCACTAGCATTGTATTTTTAACCTCCTGGTAATTATGTTGAAAGATACTTGCACCTTTTAAAGCCTGTACATGAGTCATTGTTTGTACCAGACTTGGATGCCAAATAATAGTGGTGGCTTGTGTGATCCTGCACTGAGCAGGGGATTGGAATAGATGGCCTGTATGTCTCCTTCCAACTCTGCAGTCCTATGTTTCAGCTCCTACAGTGATAGATCAGTGAAACTCAGAAGCCATTCTCTTTGATCCAGGCGACAGCCAAACTTTATGCCATGCTACTTCCTATGGGAGATCTGCAAGACAGTTTCCAGCATGGTGCATTACATATAGTTACATGCAGCTTGGAATCAAGATTGTCTCTTGCCCTCCCTTTAGAAGTTTCTCTTTTGTGGTTTCTAAAAGCTTTTAAACAGGTAATAATTTAGGGGGTCAGGAGTTTGGCCCTCTTCCCTCTGAAACTGATATCATTAGCAGTTCAAGGGGGAAAGCATAGTTTTTCATGGTTCATCCTCATCATTTATGCTGGTAAGTGGTATGCCTGGCGATCTGCCCAGGGTCTTCTGTCATTGTGAAATGGAGGGAAATGGATGTTCATTCTTTGTAATAGAAGCCCATTAGCTTTGGCATAACTTGTAGCATACTATGACTAATATGAAGTATCTTGGGCACGGAAGATCCAGAGCACCCATTACAATCCCCACTGGGATGCCACTGAAAACAGCTCCTCTTTTTACTGAACCCCACTTGTTCTGTGTTACGTAGAAGTGCTTGCAATGTGGAGGTCTGCCACTGTTTTTTTGAGTTTGTGACAACCTCTCCATATTGCTTGTGACAGCTGGAGGGGACATGAAGACCAGTGGGGTTGTAGTGGTTAAGAATGGTGGCCTGTGCTTAGGAGGACCAGGTTCAAAGCCTTGCTAGTCATGAAGTTTACTGGATGACCCTCCTTTTACCTAGCATACGTTCACAGATTTAGTTAGGATAGAATGGAAGCAGGGGATCATGTTTTCTACCTTGATAAAGAACATGCTAACTGAGCAGACATGGAGACTCAGTCAGCACAGTGATCAAATGGCACGCATTAAGTGCTAGGGAGCACTATAGAGAATGGGGTGAGAATCAGATATTTGGGTGGGAGGCAGTGCTTGGCAGCATCTCAGTGGCCAATGCCATTTCAATGTGCTATGGCCCATTATTAATTTCTCTCATTTTGCATGATGTATGTATGATTGTCTAACACTAAAAACCTCCCTTATTCTCACACAGATTTTGAGTTCTGCTGCCTTGGGTATACAGTTCTTTATTTTCCCATTCATTGTAACTGAAGTCTGACTAATCTCAAATACCATTTTAGTGAAACAATGAAATGTAAACCAAACCATGCATATGCATTCTGACCCTCTTCAGATACATCCCAGGCAGTGGAAATCACATGCAGAGAGGGTAAGCAGGAAT
>NW_015164739.1:136205-137731 GCF_001447785.1 Gekko japonicus
GCACAATAGATCTGCCTCCTCCTGCCCCCTGTGTGATTGCAGCAGGGGCGTAGCCGGGATTTGTTTTAAGTCGGGGGCATTTTTAAAAGTTGGGGGCATGGGGCAGGAAGGGAGATGTGCCATCACTACTGCAGCCAACAAAACTGAGGGGTTACAGCTAGTGTAGAAAACCAAAAATATAGAAGCTGTAATGATGTACAAAACGCTTATAATCTCACAATAATGATAAGAAATAAACAGTCAAAATAAAAAATATTAATTCCCAACAGGCATCAGAAGGATGGACGAACTTCTCCGGAGTTTTGGCATTCGTTTCGTGAAGAACTTCTTCCAAACATCAAGATGTGATAGTGTTGCTTTTTATTCCATAATGTGTAAATCCAATACAAAGGTACTAATATCCTATATGTTGAACATGCTCTTACATGACAAATCCTTTCATCAACGGGCACTAGTACACTTCGTGTGCCCGTTGACAGAAGGATTTGTTATGTAAGAACATGTTCAACATATAGGATATTAAGAAGCAACACTATCACATCTTGATTATTGTGAGATTATAAGCGTTTTGTACATCATTACAGCTTCTATATTTTTGATTACTACTGCAGCGGCAGCAGCGATCACCACACTGTGACTCACAGCGCAGATGAAAACCATGAGATGGGGGTGCTGGATCTTCTTTCCCGCACCCTGTCTGGTGGTGTCCCGTCCGGCGGCATGGGAATGGAGGATGGGGCTGACCAGCGAGGTCACGGGGTGAGGGCAGGGGTGGGACTCTAGCAGGCAGGCTCCCCTCTAGTAGGCAGGCTCAATGAGACCATGGCACAAAAATTTTAGTTTTTTAAGGGGTCCTGGGCTGGATGGGAAGTGGTGGGGCCTTGGTGTCAAGTTGAGGGGGCGGGCCCTGAGAGGCCCCACTGTAGCTACAGGCCTGGATTGTAGGTTCCAGCTGGGTCGGTCCCACTTCCCCTCTGTTCATGCTTTTTTATTCATGCATGCTATTCCCACTGTGTATAACAAAACGGTGAGATGGATGGAACCATGAGAAACAGGACAGGCATTACAAACAAACAAAAAATGCAATCAAGGTGTTTCAGAAAAAAGATTGGAGAAAAACAGAGAAATGCCAGGACAGCAAGGTATATGCAACAGAGCTGTGAGGAAACAATAAAAAAAATGAGTAACAAAGCAAAATGAAACCAGAGCAGTAAGGTTTTCTTGAGGGTGTTGTTGTCTAAATAAGCTTTTACTACTGCATTGTCTTCTGTCTTTAATTAACTTTCTGGATTGTAGTATGTCGTGTTTTAGGCATCTTTTTGTTTGCATGGTTTTCTAATTCTGTAATCTTAGCCACCCCATAGCTAGATGATTTTTTGGGAGGGGGGCTTTGGATGGAGGAGGGGCAGGGGGAGAAAAAGAATAGAAGCACCCAACAGCCAGGGGGTGTTGGGGGGGGGGCTGGTGCACTCCTATCCCCCCCTCCTGTGTATCTCCCCCTTTAAGTTGCTGTGTGTTGATATATG
>NW_015164739.1:137856-138083 GCF_001447785.1 Gekko japonicus
TCTCCTCCCCTCCCACCCGTGCATTCAAAAACTGAGACAGGGAATTGATCTGTGTATATACTATTCCTGAGTGAGCCGGAAAAGCAACCAGTTCAGTGTTCCAAAAAAGGAATCAAGGCAGCATTATCTCTTTCCTTATAGCACTGGTTTGTAAGGACGCTTTCTTCTGTGCAGTATGCTTAGAAATAATGCCAGATTTAGATCCCAAGGCACAGCAGGGAATGTTT
>NW_015164739.1:139062-139199 GCF_001447785.1 Gekko japonicus
CCTGTGTGATTGCAGCAGGGGCGTAGCCGGGATTTGTTTTAAGTCGGGGGCATTTTTAAAAGTTGGGGGCATGGGGCAGGAAGGGAGATGTGCCATCACTACTGCAGCCAACAAAACTGAGGGGTTACAGCTAGTGT
>NW_015164739.1:139371-166618 GCF_001447785.1 Gekko japonicus
CCAAACATCAAGATGTGATAGTGTTGCTTTTTATTCCATAATGTGTAAATCCAATACAAAGGTACTAATATCCTATATGTTGAACATGCTCTTACATGACAAATCCTTTCATCAACGGGCACTAGTACACTTCGTGTGCCCGTTGACAGAAGGATTTGTTATGTAAGAACATGTTCAACATATAGGATATTAAGAAGCAACACTATCACATCTTGATTATTGTGAGATTATAAGCGTTTTGTACATCATTACAGCTTCTATATTTTTGATTACTACTGCAGCGGCAGCAGCGCTCACCACACTGTGACTCACAGCGCAGATGAAAACCATGAGATGGGGGTGCTGGATCTTCTTTCCCGCACCCTGTCTGGTAGTGTCCCGTCCGGCGGCATGGGAATGGAGGATAGGGCTGACCAGCGAGGTCACGGGGTGAGGGCAGGGGTGGGACTCCAGCAGGCAGGCTCAGCTCTAGTAGGCAGGCTCAATGAGACCATGGCACAAAAAATTTAGTTTTTTAAGGGGTCCTGGGCTGGATGGGAAGTGGTGGGGCCTTGGTGTCAAGTTGAGGGGGCGGGCCCTGAGAGGCCCCACTGTAGCTACAGGCCTGGATTGTAGGTTCCAGCTGGGTCGGTCCCACTTCCCCTCTGTTCATGCTTTTTTATTCATGCATGCTATTCCCACTGTGTATAACAAAACGGTGAGATGGATGGAACCATGAGAAACAGGACAGGCATTGCAAACAAACAAAAAATGCAATCAAGGTGTTTCAGAAAAAAGATTGTACAAAAACAGAGAAAAGCCAGGACAGCAAGGTATATGCAACAGAGCTGTGAGGAAACAATAAAAAAAATGAGTAACAAAGCAAAATGAAACCAGAGCAGTAAGGTTTTCTTGAGGGTGTTGTTGTCTAAATAAGCTTTTACTACTGCATTGTCTTCTGTCTTTAATTAACTTTCTGGATTGTAGTATGTCGTGTTTTAGGCATCTTTTTGTTTGCATGGTTTTCTAATTCTGTAATCTTAGCCACCCCATAGCTAGACGATTTTTTGGGAGGGGGGCTTTGGATGGAGGAGGGGCAGGGGGAGAAAAAAGAATAGAAGCACCCAACAGCCAGGGGGTGTTTGGGGGGGGGGCTGGTGCACTCCTATCCCTCCCTCCTATGTATCTCCCCCTTTAAGTTGCTGTGTGTTGATATATGGAAAGTTCAGAGAAAAAAAATGGGGTAAAAATGTGGTGGGGAGGATGGTTCAGTGGGCACGAAACGAACTCTTTCATTCGCTAGTATAGATGGCTGATTCCTCCTGGCAGGTTCTCCCCCCACTCTGTCTCCTCCCCTCCCACCCGTGCATTCAAAAACTGAGACGGGGAATTGATCTGTGTATATACTATTCCTGAGTGAGCCGGAAAAGCAACCAGTTCAGTGTTCCAAAAAAGGAATCAAGGCAGCATTATCTCTTTCCTTATAGCACTGGTTTGTAAGGACGCTTTCTTCTGTGCAGTATGCTTAGAAATAATGCCAGATTTAGATCCCAAGGCACAGCAGGGAATGTTTTCTTGAAAGAGTTGTTTAGCAGAACGGAAGATTTGTATGGCAGAGCAGAGTCCTGTGGAAGCCTAGAGGGAGAGAAGAGATGCTAACCTGATAACCTTGGTCAGGGGGGGGGGGGGGATCCTGAAGTGCCCAGTTAGGAAGAGATTGCTGTGACTTCACTTGGCCTCATTTCTGCTGAGTCCCCCAGGCATGCGCAGAAGAGGGTGGGGGCTGCAAACAGGAAATCAGCTGGTCTCCTTTCCACACCCTGTGCCTCTCTAGCAACCAGCGCTGTCCGTTTAACCCTTTCAGTGCAGGTTGACAGAGCTGCTCTGGGGTAACTTGGCACAGGGTGGCGCTCCCGTGGGGGTGTTGAAAATTTGAGAGGGGCATTGCCCCGCATGCCCCACACTAGCTAAAGCCCTGAATCCTAGTCCTGTTGTATTGTTTATTGGATGTCCTATGCTGGCTATTCAAATGTTTTAAATGTTTTGTAGTCTACCTTGACCCTCAGTGACAAAGGTGAGGTATAAATAAAATACATAGGAAATCTTGTTTGTGTATTCTCTTACAGACTTGTGAGGAGGCGAATGATAGGTTTAGATTTTTGAACACATGAAGCTGTGTTTTACTGGGTCAGACCATTTGTCTGCCAAGATCATTATTGTCTGCTCCGGCTGGCAGTGGCTCTCTAGGGTCTTGAGTCTTTCACATCACCTGTTACCTGATGGGGTTTTTTTAAGCTGGGTATGCTGGGGATGAACCTGGGACCTACTGCATGCAAAGCAGATGCTTTCTCACTGAGGGACCCCCCCCCCATTTATGCCAAATAGAGAAAAGAAATCTCTCTGTGGAATCGTGTTGTATGACTTTAACCTCCAACACTCAGCTTGGTTTAAAAAGCTGTGTTCCAAGCAGTGCTCAGATTGATTGAAATCCCTATTTTTCAGTTTCAATTTAGAGATAATATTCATCCACTTTTTCTTGTCTGTGTTGTTAAGTGTACAGTTTCTGTTTTTTCTCCCCAGAGGGTGACAGCATTTACAGAGATGATTGAAGCCATCCTCCTTTTTTTCTAAGCTGATTTCCCCCCCAGCGTTTTGCAATCTTTCTTCATGACAAGTTCCTAGAAGCTGATGGAGTACATTCCCACATTAAATAAAAAATATTTTGTTAAAATATTCTAACACTAGCATCCTTTTTAAAAAGAACTAATTAGTATTCTTTTTGAGTATCGTAAGTCAAAAAGAGGAGGTACATTAGATTTCATGGTTCATCCTCATGCTGCATCTGTGTCCTTGTCAGAATAGTGTTACTTCAGGTTATTGCTAGTATTTTTAAGTTTTTCTTTTGTTCTTTTCCCTATTAACGATTCCCCTCCCTTTCTCATAGAAATATCTAGCCATTGGCCAGCTGGGAAAGGCAACTAACACGTTTGATTCTTCAGGAAAAGTGACAGAAGAAAAACCTTACCGTAAGCATCAATCTAATTAATCTTTTTGTAAATAAATATTTGACTGCCATGCTTTGTTTGGAACTTACTGAAGTAAAGATGGTGTCAAAATCAGATTCCTAGTTTAGTTTGGAAGTGATATCACATCAATTTGACCAGTTAAGCTGTATTGATCTTGGAAATGGGAGAAGTAGTTTCTCATTTACAAATTCATATAAGCCCCCCAGATTCCTAGATACCAAGCCCAGCATCATAATTGGTCTTCAGATGATTAAGAAACTGTTATCAAGGTGGACAGCATAAATGGATAGTCCATAAGATGGCATCCCTGTCCTGGATATTAGTGATGGCTTGTGAAGAGATACTCATAAGGGAATGGGAGGCTTCTTGCCTGCTGGCATACACAGACATCATTCACTGTGGCGTATTGTACTATGACTAATGGTGTATTTTCCCCCTTCCTTGCATGCACGCAGGAGATGATATCACTTACTGATTATGAGATTCAGAACACTAACAGGAATGTCCCTGGTTCTTTCTCCATCCTTTAAGCGATTATTTTCTCTGTGGATTCTGTCCCATCAGACTTTTCGAAGTTTCAGACCAACAACTAAATAAACCTATCTGAAAACTGGAAGAGTCCTTTGAATAGTTAAAATGCTTTGTGGCTTGCCTTGCTTCTGCAAGATGCATATCTTCTGTGCTTTTCAGAAGTAATGTGCAGCTAATTGGGAGGGGAACTTAGGATACTACTTGCATTAATTCCTTCACTACTTAAAAGAAGAGAGCTATAGATAGCTTGTATCCTAGCAACTGCTATACAATCCTCTGTATTTATAACACCCAGTAACAGGTAGCAGCGATAAATTACCTTCTGTTACCTTGTGGTGATAAAGAAGATCTCTGTGGATTTTTCTTTTCTCCCGTCCCCCCCCCTTCACATTTTGTCTCTATTTTGGATTGCCCCTCAAGACGGTATTGTTAATGCTCTTATAGCTTATATCATCTTATTCTCTTTAGTGCTCAAAAATCCAGCTCAATTTTGATTCAGTTTCAGTGCTGTCAGGTAGCTAATCTTTCTGTCTGTGTTTGTTATCAGGGTTGCCAGAGAAGATGCTTAGGCACAAAGTCACCTGTGCATTCATTAATGGAAAGTAGCAACACTCAGACT
Source organism: Gekko japonicus (assembly GCF_001447785.1). Taxonomy (NCBI): domain Eukaryota; kingdom Metazoa; phylum Chordata; class Lepidosauria; order Squamata; family Gekkonidae; genus Gekko; species Gekko japonicus. Next base: position 143,527 of record NW_015164739.1, read on the forward strand.
GTTAAACGCTCTTGTTATGAATAGTTGTTGAAGCTAACCAACAGACGCCACATTATTTTGTACTTTACTGAGCAGCAGGGTAGGCAAGTCCTTACATTCCCACTAAAGCTGAAGCTTCTTATGTAGATATACTTAGTATAATTTATTCGTTTTATAACCAGCACAAATCTCTATATCAAAGCCACAGTAATATTATAGATGCCACTTGTGTAGATATACATAGAGGGCTGTTTTCATGCAAGCTGGATATCCAACGTGAAAGTGACCTTTATATAGGAAATGGTGTCTTGTTAGTGTTGCCAGGTGGACTGTTTGCTCCAGTGGGAGCAAAAAATGGAGGGGGACGGTGACTTCCCTTTCTGTTGTATCTGGAAGTGATATCACAGTGTTCAAAGAATTCCCTTTATGGTGTTTTCATATTTGGAGATTTTGGAGAACATTGTGATGTCACTTGCTACCCCCTATTTTTGATGCCACTGGAACACAGAGCAGCAGATGAGGATCCTTCCCAGTGCCAGGAAATTGACATGTGAAGTGGCCCTTAGAATAGGTGTGTCAGAACAAAAACTCCATTTGGACAAGAGTGATCTCAAATGGCAACTTGCCAAACATTTGTTAAAGAATAATGCCTGTCGGGGACATTAAATGGAAAATAAATAATTGTTCTAAGAATAGGCATGGAAACCTTACTACCAGACTTAAAGTATGTATTCAGCTTAAGTAAGGTTCCTGAACCAAAGTGAATATGTATGTGATAGTGACATGTGACACACACACCCCATGTGCAGATGCAACATCAACGCTAAACAGATTTTTCTGCAAACTTGGAGGACTCCCCAGGTTTGCAGAAAAATCTTGTGTAAGGATGCCCCAAGGTCAGGAGCCAGCATTGTTGGTGGTGATGGGGGGCATGAAGTGTTGGCGGGCCATTGTAGGGGGGTGTTTGCTTGGCTCTCGGCCTCCAAGGACTGTGTCGTAGAGAGGTTGAAGCATTGGAGATCAGGAGCTGTGAAGCTCTCAACCTCTGAGGCTTAGAGGTTGGGAGCTGCATGGGTCTTGCACTCTGAGGCTGGAGGGTGGAAGAAGCTTCAAAGACCAGGAGCTGTGCAGCTCTTAACTTCCAAGACCATTGTTGGGGGGAAGGCTTGGCGGTCAGGAGCTGCATGGCTCTTCATCTCTGAGGCCAGTGTTGGTGGTGGAAGGGGAGAAGCCTTGGGAGTTGGGAGCTGTGTGGCTCTTGGCATCCGATTCCGGGGCACGGCAGGAACAGCAGAAATAGAGATGGGAGTAGGTTGACAGAGACAGGAAGGGGAAGATTGATGGAGAAAGGGTTGGGGGCAAAAGAGGGGGAGATTGTCAGAGAAGGGGAGGGGGAGAAATAGAGAGAGGGAAGTAACAGAGAAGGAAAGTATATCAAGTTGGGCAACCGTGTTGGTCTGAACCAACTGAACAAAGTTAGAGTCCAGTGGCACCTTTAAGAACAACAACTTTTTATTCAGGTTGTGAGCTTGGGTCTGAGCGAAGGCTTCAAAAGCCTTGAAGACTATTGGTTGTGTTGCCAGCAATGGCCAATCATGTTTTGTTGCTTATTACCCAAACGCTGCACTGTTAATAACCTTGTATATAGTTCATGCAGCTGAAGGATTCTAGCTGCCTACTTGGTATTGGTTGTTGTTTAAGGTAGGTGTGGTTTTTACAAGTATAAATTGGTTCATGTTGAGCCTGTGTCTTTGGTTTGGAAGTTCAATAAAGAAGCATGTTATTATGAAAAGAGCTGCATCATCTCAATACTTAATATAAAGGGGGAAGAAAGAGAGGTGGGGAAGGCTGACAGAAGGGGGGGTGAGAAAGAGAGGGAATATTGTTCAAGAAGTGGGGAGGGGGAAGTAAACAAAGGGGGGGATGGGATGCACTTTCCCTGCATATTTCTTATACTTAGTCCTAACAAGAGGTTGCTTTTCTGAATCTCTTTTGGCTTTCTTAGTCTTTTCCTAATTTTGTACAGTTAGTGTGAGCTCCTTGATCATTCTCCGTGTCAAAACAGTTCTTACCTTGTTAGTGGATTCTGCAATTAATTCAATCTGTCAGCATGTTTGCAGATTCAGTTTAGCTGTCCATGGTAAAGGTAAAGGTTCCCTTGCTCGAAAGCCAGTCAAATCCGACTCTAGGGTTGCGGTGCTCATCTCCGTTTCAAAGCCGAAGAGCCAGCGCTGTCCGAAGATGTTTCTGTGGTCATGTGGCCAGCATGACTAAACACCAAGGTGCATGGAACGCTGTTACCTTCCCACCGAAGTGGTACCTATTTATCTACTTGCAATTTCTTGCTTTCGAACTGCTAGGTTGGCAGGAGCTGGAACTAGAGACAGGAGCTCACCCTGTCTTGCGGCACCCGGGTCTTGAACTGCTGAACTACTGACCTTCCACAGCCTGCAGTTCAGCGTCTTAAGCACTTGAACCACTGCAGCTCCATGGTAAAGAGCTATTTAAATTGTGCTTTGTTGTTCATAGTGAAAATGCTGATGTACTCCTATGACCAGGTTTGTGTCACAGTGGTGATGTAGTTAAGCATCTAAAATGCTAAAAGATTTCAGAGGGATACACATAAACGTATTTGGGCTCTGATTTACGAAAACTTACACTATAACAAAAAAGTTAGGTTTTTAGATGGTCCTTGTGAGTGGGGCCGTCCTCACTGATAGGCAGGCTCTTCCTCTTCAGAAGCAGGGTCGATTGGCAGAATTCAATCCCAGAGGGGAGGGGCTGCCTTCTATAACCTATTAAAGGCAGATTAGCGACAGTATCTACAGTCAAAGCCAACCACCCAATTTTCTCAAAATTTTACTCTTTGGTTCCAGAGGCAGCTAAAAGGGTTAAGCTACCACTGGTAGATGACTCTGTGACTAGCTCAGCATCCACTTCTGTGTTGCGCATGGATGCAGATCGTCTCCCCAAAGATCCATGCAACAAGAGGATAGAACAAGCCCTACGTTGGGGTTTTGAAGCCTCAGCAAACACTCTGAAAGCCTCAACAACAGGATCCCTGTTCACAAGAGCAGCAATCCCATGGACCTCAGGCCTAGCGGCAGCAGAAATTTTTTTTATTTTATTTTATTATCAGATTTATACCCCGCCCTCCCCACAAAGCGGGCTCAGTTAGCTACCAAAGGACCTCAAAGACAAAATCAAGAAGATTGCCTTGGTGGCAGCCTTTTGCATCTGATGCATCTCTAGATGCCTTACAGATGTCGGCCAGGGCAATGTCCCTTAGTGTAGCTGCTAGACAGAACACATGGCTTAGAGGCTGGGACATGAACCCTGCAGCCCAGACCAAAGTGGCAGCAGTACCCTTTAAGGGTATCAATCTTCTTCCTTCTATGACAAATCTTCTTCCTTCCACAAGACCAACCAGTCATCAAAAGGATCCAAGAAGGGGTCATCAGCATGACTATCTCATGCTACAGGTCACTTCAGGAATGGGGAAGGGGTGTCTCCAGAGGTTGTAAGTCTCTGGCAACACACTGTCCAAGACCAATGGGTGCTGAAGACCTTTCAATAAGAGCATACCTTCTCTCCCAGGGGTCGATAGTTACAAATGGATATTCCTTGGAGTTCAAACACATTCCCCTGGGACATTTCCTGCAGATTCCAAAGAATCAGTCCAAACAAAGACACCAACTACTGAAGATTGCCATCCAACATCTACTAGACATTGGGGCCATAGATCCTGTGCCAGATGGTCAACAGGCTTAGGGGATTTACTCAATTTTTTTTTTTTACAGTGCCAAAAAAGAATAGGGATCAGGGTGATCCTGGATCTAAAATGGTTGAACAGATGGATCAGAAAAAAAAAAACATTCAAAAGGGAGACACTCATGTCACCTCTGTCAGCCATACAAAAAGGAGACTTCATGGCCTCCATAGATCTATCTGAGACCTATTTACATGTTCCAATCGGAGAGTCACATTGCAAGTTCCTTTGCTTCACCTGCAATACAGGGCACTTCCCTTTGGTCTAAAATAGTCTCTCAGGGTGTTCACCGAAATCTTGGTGACTTTGAGAGTCCCTTGGACTGCAAGAAGATCAAATCAGTCAATCCTAAAAGAAATCAACCCTGACTGTTCCCTGGAAGGCCAGATAATGAAACTGAAGCTCAAATACTTTGGCCACCAAATGAGAAGGGAGCACTCACTGGAGAAGACCCTGATGCTGGGAAAGATTGAAGGTCAAAGAAGACGGGGACGGCAAAGGATGAGATGGTTGGACAGTGTCAGCGACGCAACGAACATGAAATTGAGCCAACTTCAGAGGACAGCGGAAGACAGGAGGGCCTGGCGGGAGCTGGTCCATGGGGTCGCGAAGAGTCAGACTCGACTGTGCGACTGAACAACAACAACTAGAGGCTCACCTGAGGTTAGAGGGGGTGTCTCTGGTCCCGTACCTGGATGACATTTTGGTCAAAGCACCCTCTCTTGACAGGGGCATGAAAGCGGTGAGGTGTACAATAGAGTGTCTCCAAGCCCATGGTTTTGTGATCAACAAAGGAAAGAGCATTCTTCATCTGACATAAACGATTGTTCACTTAGGAGTACAGATCGATACAGTTCAGGACAGAGTTTTTCTGACTCAGGAAAGACAACAAAAAATCCAGATTATGACGACAGAGGTACTGGAGAGGCCGAAGGTGGACATAATGACTCTGTTTCAGCTACAGAGAATGATGGTGTCCTGTCAGGAGATCCTCCAGTGGTCAAGATTTTACACCTGCCCTCTTCAGAGGCTTCTTTTGTCTTTCCAGAGGGCCATTGTGAACAAGAGACCCAGACTAGTTTCACTACCAGAGAATCTCAAGACAGAATTGAGGTCGTGGCTGGAACTGATGAGATTTCAGCAGGGTGTTTCACTTTGGGAACAAAGAGGGTGGTGATGACCATGGATGCCAGCCTCTCAGGTTGGGGAGTGCATGTGCAAGGAAGGATGACTCAGGGCGCCTGATCAAGCAAGGACACAATACACAATATACATTTCTTGGAGCTTCGGAGTCCCAGTGGGAGGGAACGCCAATTAGAAGAGCTCCAGTTAAAGAAGAACATAATCATAGTAAAAGATATTAAGATAGCAGAGTAATGAAACAATGTAATATATTTCTTTTTTTCTTTCTATTTTACTTTACTGTAATTCATCTTATAATATACCTTTTTGAAATGAAATACATACAGAACATATGGTCATAAACACAAGGAGGAATTTCAGACAGGCGATATATTCCAGTTCAGGAACGGTTCCCAAACAGTTTCTGGTCTGACATTTCAGACAGAACCGTTTTAGAACCAGTTCCCTACTGGAATATATTTATACTTTTACACACAAAAGCTTCTGTCCCATTCAGGAAATGGGCCTGAACCATTTTACCTGTAAACCACTTCCTAGTAGTCTTCAGTTTCTTCTCCCGGACCGAGAACCAAATTCAAGTCCCTTCATGAAGAAGCTTGCCAACTGATACAGTGGATGAAGGGTCGTATCCAATCCATCAAAGCGGTTCACGTACCAGGCCAGGACAACGTCCTGGTGGACTGGCTGAGTTGCAGGACCTTAGACCAGTCAGAGTGGATATTAAACAAGGAGGTGTTCCAGCAACTATGCCAGAGGTTCAGCAAGGTGGATGTGGATCTCTTTGCAAATGCACAAAATTGTTAAGTGCCAAAATTCATGTCCAGGACAAGAGGTCAACAAGCCATCGGAATGGACGCCCTGAGTTGCAAGTGGCCTCAGCAACAACTGTATGCCTTCTCTCCAATCCAGCTGATAACCAGAGTGGTTCAGAAGATCATAGAACAGCAAGCAGAGATGATTCTGACAGACCATTCTGGCCATGAAGGGCATCATTCCAAGAGCTGATGAGACTATCAACAATAGAGCCCTGGCGCCTTCCAATAAGAGCATACCTTCTCTCCCAGGGGTCGATAGTTACATCTATGACCAGAATCACTAACCCTCACAGCCTGAAAATTGAGCACAATCTGCTTTCAGAGATAGTGTACCCTGAAGGGGTCATTAACACCATGCTGGCCTCCAGGAAAAGTTCCACCTCCAGAGTTTATAACACTATCTGGCAGATTTTCCATTCCTGGTGTGTGGATAAGGGTTGGGAGCCCCTGTCAGTGCCCATTAGCACTGGTATCCTATCTTTCCTTCAGGATGGGCTGGAAAAGTACCAGCTCAATTAGGCATCAGGTGGCGGCCATTTCAGCTATAAGGGTAGGAGGAAAGGTAAATCATTGAGTCAACACCATTACATCAAAAGTTTTTTGAAGGGGGCTGCCCTTATAAATCCCCCACAGGTACATCATTTCCCCACCTGGAACCTCAGTCTGATGTTGAGAGCATTGTCATGGGGTCCCTTTGAACCTATGACTTCATGTCCTCTTAAAGAGTTAATGTTCAAAACCATTTTTCTGGTGGGGATCAGTTCGGCAAGGCGGGTATCAGAGTTGAGAGCACTGTCCATAGATAAGGAACTCTGTGTGTTCCACAGTGATAGAGTGGTGCTGCGCCCCAACCCAGCCTCTGTTCCTAAGGTGAATTCAACCTTTCATAGGACAGAAGATATAGTTTTACCCAGTTTCTGCCCAAACCCGAAACATGACAGGGAAAGGGAGTGGCGTTGCCTAGATGTCCATAAGCTTCTATCTGGATAGGACCAAACCTTTCCGTAAATCTGATGCTCTCTTTGTATCAGAAGGTTTCAACATCCACCTTGAGTAGATGGATTCGGGGGTGCATCACTCTGGCGTATTAGGCCATGGGCCTGGATCCACCCCAGGGAATCACTCCTCACTCCTTGAGAGGGACAGCAACATTGGTAGCCTACAGGTCTTTTCCATCGCTAGAGACGGTATGTAAAGTGGCGACCTGAAAGTTACTGAATTAATTCACCAGACATTATAGAATTGACAAAATGGCTTCCGCAGATGCAGCCTTTGGCAGGGGGTTTCTGCAGCACACCCTCCAAGTTCTGAAGTCCATAGCCCACCCTGGGGCACACTGCTTGTTACATCCCATTAGTGCAGACTGCCCCACTCACAAGGACCACCAGAGAATGGAAGACTTGTCTTCACTTACCATGAAGCTTCTTTCTTGGTGGTCCTGGAGTGGGGCAGTCCTACCCACCCAAGAGTTTTCTCTTGGAACGGCTTCTAAAGCTGAAGAGGGCTTTACTCCAGTAGTTCAGGACTGGGAGGGTATGGAATTCTTCCCAGAAGCTGTTGTGAGTTTCCATGTTACAAAAGAAAATGGAAATTCTAATCAGTTACTGGCATTTGATTACTGTGCTCACTGGTTAATTCTTCATGGGAGTTCACATGTTTTGGAAGCGGAGGTTTTTCCTTCCTTTTCTTCATATGTGAGAACTGTCAGCGGGAGGCACGGCTTGGAAACAGACTGCGGATCCTTGGATAAGTTCCTCCCCTCTGGGATCGAATTTGGCCAATTGACTCTGCTTCCGTGGAGGAGGAGCCCCACCCCAGGACTACCGAGACAGAAGCTTCATGGTAAGTGAAGACCAATCTTCCGTTTTAAGCTAAAAATGCCAGACAGTACATATAGCCTCTGCTGCTAATCTATAGTACTGCAGACAGTATCTGTATTGTGAAGTAAACTAGTTTAAAATCTGGTTCATGTTTTAGATAAGTTCAAACATGAATACATTCATCTGGTTTATATGGAATCAAGTCATTGGTCTATCAAGGACTGTACTGTCTGCTCTGAATGGCAGCAGCTGTAGAGGTCTTTCATATCACCTACTCCCTGATTTTTTTCCCATTTGTTCCTGACAATTGAAACTGGGACATTCGGCATGCAAGCAGATCCCCTTTCCATGCATAAATCTGATTTCACATCTTACATCAGCAGGGCAACACTTGCAGTACTCTTTTCATGTAGCTTCTGAAGGCATCCTTAGAAAAATAAGAAATCACAAAACACCCAACCTTCACTTTCTCCTCTTCTCCATTCCATTCTCCCCCCGCACCTCTGACTGATTTATGAACTGCTGCTGTATTATCATTAATGACACTTCATTTAGACTACTGCTGGGCACAGTGGCAGCGTCTGCCATCAAGATTCCAAATGTACTATTTGTATAAAGTGAGATATTAAAGTTGTTTCCTTCTGATACAACAGAGAATATGAAATGCTTTCTTTTCAAGGAATAATGTCTTATCTGTATCGTGAGAGCCATCTGTTCAGGAAGAGAGCTGCAAGAGCTGCAAAAAACTGAAAAGCAAAGATTAAAAAGCATAAGAAAAAGGCAGTCATGTTGTGTGTTTGTTCTTCAGCAACAATCCATCAGGGCTTTAATAGAGAGAGGCAGTGTGGGCACTGGGAATGTTCAGTTTAATACCTGAAGAACAGTTAACAAATCTTTACCACCTTTTGATTGTGATATGTATGTCTAAATTGCCACACTATCTAAATCCCTTTTTTGCTTTAGACATTGTATGAACCGAGCTTTTGGGTACACTGTCTTTTGAAACTCTGCTTAGGAAGTAATCCAAAACACCAACCAGAAATGGGTTATTGGAAGACTTACTGTCAAGTTAGAAGAAAATTGTCTTTGGCATGTTTGGTTCTTTGGGCAGCCTCTTGACACACTACATTACAGAGATAGGATTTATATTTTTGTTTGGCTGGTGGGTTGACGTATTCAAAAGGTCTGTTGTATGCACAAAAAACTTAATCTGGATCTAGATGATTGGGAGGTTTTCATTTGATTCTGAAAATTTTCCTTTAATCTCTCCCAAATTGAGAATATTTTGTTCATTATTAAGTGTTCTTATTAAGTAGACCCTTATATCTCCAGTATGCTTTCTTCTTCCACACTAAACATCTTAATTTTGGAGAAGAGTGTAGATCAACCTACATTAGCATATGTCACAAAGTGAAAGATGGAGATTTTTTAAACAGTCCATAAATTATGGAATAGAAATGAATGGCCATCAGATTGGAAACAATGGGGAGGAGCCATATCCTGTAAATAGATCATTTGTGTTGATGTGAGTTATATATTTCTCTCCCAGTTCTCTCTCTATATATATTTGATTTCTAATCCAAGGGTTTTCTGAAAGTTTTTAAAAAATCAAAAGCTTTCTTTGATCCATATAGGCACATACACACGGCCATTTGATGCTGATCAGTTATCTACAATATCTTCTAACAGCTTCGTTGGTGTTAGTTGACTCTGAAGTAGAATGTTCAGATTCTCCTGCATTTAGATCTTATGCATTTGTTTATTGGGGGAGCTTGGGAGATTTGATTTCACACAAGATGGAGAAGCAGAGAAATAGGAGGAAAAAGACACTTGGATTTCCTGCTCCCTCTCCCATCATTATTATTGCATCTAAAGTTAGTAAAATTCTCAAACAGATTTTCCCCACTTTTTCATAATCCACGGGGATACTGATCGGTGCTTATGATTTCTGAATATCAAACTGTGAGATAGTGTTTACCCCAGTATAAAACAGTGTGTAAATATGTGATGTTCGTATATATTGGATGAGAGGAGATGCTTGTCCCAGACCTAAAGGAAAAATTAGGACCAGAGAAAAGAAGGAGGGCAGAGAAATTCACACTGTTCTGATGCTTTCTCCTTCCTAACCGGTTCATTAACTGCATGAGATGAACCAGAGATGACCACTACCCTACCAGTAATAGATGCTTTCCAGATACTATTTTGGCAAATTACTTAAATATTTAATATTATGTAAGTTTTGCTAAAGTATCTTCAACAGTACTTATGATGGTAAGCATCAGCAGCTGATTAGCTCACCCACATTCTATTCTATTTGCATTTTCTCTGATAGCTCATTTGTATTTTCATCACAGTGTGTATGTGGCATTTTTTGTGGGGTGGGGTTTATATACAATCCAATATGGCAGTGGATTCCCCCCCTAAGTTTGTGAAATGCCCAGAGTATGTCAACTAAAAGATAAATAATCAATACGGAAGTGTTCAAAGTTTATTTAAGTTTAATAGTCCATAGGCCATACACCATAAAAAAATTAAGAGTTAAGAATAGTAAAACAAAAATTTGCCACATCCACGATGCAATTTTGGCAGAGGCTGCTCAGAAAGTAGTTTTAATCTTGCTGCATTAGGAAAAGATGAATATTTCAACAGCCATTTTCTTAGGAATCTGTCTCTTGCTGCTGCATGTTTTGGACAGTAGAAGAAAACATGATATGCCGAGTCAAGTTCTGTCACAGGGCAGTCACAATAGCGCTAGTCCAGAGGGGTCTTGAGAAACTGGCCCTACATCTGGGCTGTTGGAAACACATTGCAGTGTGCAATCATGTATGACCGTCTCAGTTTTGGAATGGTCAACATGTTTAAGTAAGGAGGCAGGTCACATTTGGTGGAATATGTAATTCCTAGATGAAGTGGGGAGCATTTCATCTAGCATCTGTTTGAAAAGCATCCCAATCATTTTGGAGCAATTTTTCTGTAAGTAAAGTTTTTCTTCTTTTGGTTAAGTTCTCTGTCTTCCGTAAGTCTAATTGTCTTGTTTTCGTATCTACAGCATCATTCCATTTTGACCAGCAATGTTCATGTTCTGTCAATATGGTAAAGGTTGGGAGGCTTTCAGTTTCTGTCTCTGCTTTGATACACACATTCTATCTGGAGGACTGTAACTGATAAGTGCAACGGGCTGATTTCCTCAAAACATCAGGGGGAGAATATTACAACCTGCAACTTTCCTGAAAGACCATCTCTCCTCTGATTAAAAAAAATACTGACTTGTGTGTGTGGTTGTCTTTGCCTTTTGGCAGATCAGATAACAAAAGAAGAGCTTGAGAATGTTTTGCGGAAGTTCACGGGGAGTATCATGCAAGTTCCTCCACTGTAAGTTTCTTCAGTGCTGTATGTAACCTTGAAAAGCCTGGTGGCAAAAGCTCACTTTACTGGCAGTGGAAAGTGTCCTATTTACAGCAAAATACTGGCAAGATGAGGCAGGCTTAAAGGTTTGTTAATTTGAAAGAGTCACAACTGAGTGTGCCATTGATTCGAACAGCATATGAATGGCTCTTTTTCCTTGTTAACCTATTTCAGGCATTTAGTCACCATAATCATAGGCTTTTTATCTCAACCTTGACACATAAAACAGGATCAGATGGCACTGCCAAATGTTAATGAGGCTTACACCAAAAGTAGAGGGTCTTATGGCAGTGCATATTGGAGGAGAGATGGACACAGGCCGACTTATAAATTGATTTCCAAAAGTCAAGGAGCAGGATGTGCTTGGCAGAAAAATGGGGCAAATGTCAGGCCTTCTCAGTGGATGCTCATCCTGTTACAGAACAGTGTGCAGCCAAGAGAAGAGATGGGAACATGGTAGGTGTCTTCCTTCAGGAATGAAATTACTTTAATTTTGTAAGTGTACTAAAATCCCTAGTATGACAAGGTGTGTAACATTCCTCAAGGAAGGAGGTGGGATTTATTAACAAATAAAGCATATCTGTGTTAGGTGATGTTGAGTACACCATTTTGCTCAAGAACATAAGAAGTGCTTTGCTGGATCAGAACAAGGTTTACCTAGTGCAGGATCCTTTGTAAAAATGTAAGCAGTAGGCAGGTGCTGAGTGGTCCTCCCAAAAAATTGGCCAGTGGCTCACCAGTAGATTCCAATCTACCTTCTGCCCACCATGTCCTATGCTTGCCTCTGATATAGTTGCTCAACCATGGCAAGGAACCTGAGCTGAGTGGCTATAAAAGGTTTCTCTCCAAGCACATACATTGTCTTTTTTCCATGCCCTTGAACCCTCTAAATAGGAGGGAAAGACTTGTTCCACAGGAACCGCAGGAATCCCAAATTCCAAGTGGATAGGTGCTCATAGATGCCAACATATTCCCCCTACCCCACCCCAGTAGGTCCCAACATAACAGTATGGAAGTTAAAATACTTAAAGACCAGGATTTATTCCCCTGTACTTACAAGTCACTTTCATGTCCCATTCTTATCCCATTGTTAGCTCTTGTGGTGTCAGAGGTCTGGAGCCCTTTTCAGTATCAAGAGGTTGTACACTTGGAGTAGTGAAAGCTGAAGAAAATATTTAATGTGTGATTAGGCAAGAGGTACAGACTCGTTCTCAAAGAGGTACCGTATTTTTCGGACCATAAGGTTCTCAAAGAGGTAACTCTAGAGATGCCAGTTAAGCAATGATACTATTGCAGAATAAATACCATTCATGATGTCATTTGTCCGTATTACGTACAATATCACTACATGCTTTGTACTAGTGACTTGACAAGGGGCTTCTGCGTATTCCATAATGGGTGTCTTTATATGGGGCTCTGCTTACTCTGACCACATAGTTAAGTATAAAAATGAAATTCTTTTTTGCTATTTGCCTTCTATTTTCCCCCCTCCCCAGAAAAAAAAAAGCTTTGAAGGCAGAGGCTTGCAGACAAGGGTAAAAGTGAAGGCTGGAACTTTTAACACTGGCTGTGGAGCAATAATTCTGAGAATAGGCACATGATAACATCCTTATAACTGTGAGAGCAGAGGAAGCCGGGCTTTGTAATTTGAGTTATCAGGCCCAAATTAATGCAAATGAAAGTTGAGCATGCCGGATAGGTATGCTAATCTTGTAACTTTTTATACCATTCAAGGCCCCTGGGGCTAAATTGGCTACAGTCTCAGAGTCAGCTAGCAGTGCTACGATAAGAATTCACCTAACGCTACAACATGAGCCCTTGACTCCCTCATAACTGGGGGTGAGGGAGTATTCTAGCATAGTTCTAGTTATGTCATCCTAGTAGTTTCTCTCAAAAAAACCCTCACACGTTCGCTATAAGTTGTCATCTGTACTGTTTTATATTTATCATCTGGCTTCTATATTATGCTTTTCTTTTGGCCAGTGTGAATCTCAATTACATTTAGTGTATTTCAAAATAGTTGAGGAAGTAAGATGGATTCTATAGTACATTAATTATTTTAAGGCATTTCAAGCTTGTGTTCTCATGAATCTTTTAATACTCACTTGCATGATTTCTGATCAGTTATTCTGCCCTGAAGAAGGATGGACAGAGGATGTCAGCACTGGTTACAAAAGGAGAGGCTGTGGAACCAAAGCCTGCCAGGCCAGTTATAGTGTACAGTCTTTCTCTCAGAAACTTCAAGCCACCCTTGTTCACACTTGGTAAGTTCAAAAGTGTTAGATGTTTGATGGCTTTGATATAGGGTTGCCTGGTCTGGGTTGGAAAATACCTGGAGACTCTGGGGGTGGATCCAGGAGGGGGGGGTTGGGGAGGGGAGGGCCTCAGCATGGTCCAATGCCATAGAGTCCACCCTTCAAAGCAGCCATTTTCTTCAGGGGAGCTAATCTCTGTCAGCTGGAGATCAATTGTAAAAGCGGGAGATCTCCAGGCCCCACCTGGAGGCTGGGAACCCGACTTTGATACTTCACTCTTTGTTTATTTGGATGTGGGTTGTATTAAATTGAACTATGTAGTGTTCCCTTTTCCAAGAATATACAAAATTCCATTTTTTTACATTTTATTTACAGAATTTATACCCCATCTTTCATCAAGGCTACCAAGGCAGCGAACAGATAAAAACATAATAATAGAACACATCTTAAAAACCAAACAAAACACATCAATCAAAACAAAACCAAATTAAAGTACACATACAATACAAGAAAGTACACCTACATAAAACAACATGATCACTGAGGGAATGCCAGACAAAACAAAAAAGCCTTAACCCTCTAGCAGAATATGACAACAGAAGGGAACAGACAAGTCTCTCTGAGGAGAGAGTTGCAGAGTTTTTATGCTGTGAATGAGAAGGCCCTCTCCAAGGTTGCTACCCACCTAATCTCAAAAGGCCAGGGGCACTCAAAGCAGAGCCTTGGAAGATGACCGTAGTGGTTGGGTAACTTCATAAGGGAGTAAGTGGTTCTTTAGGTATGCAGGTCCCAAGCTATGTAGAGCTTTAAAGATCAATACCAGCACCTTGAATTGTGCCTAGAAACAGATTGACAGCCAATGTAGATAGGCCAAGATAGGCGTGAGGTGTCCCTATGACCCACTCCAGTCAACACTCTGACCACAGTATACTATATTAACTGTAACTACTGGACAGTCTTCAAGAGCAGCCCCACATAGAGCACATTGCAGTAATCCACTCTAGATGTTACCTGGACATGCACCACAGTGGCCAGATCTTTTCTATCCAGTAAAGGCTGCAGCTGGCTCATCAGCTGAAATTGCCAAAAGGCACCTCTGGCCACTGTTCGATTTGTTTATCCAGCAGAAGGCCCGGGTCCAGAAGCAACCTCAAGCTACAAACCTGCTCTTTTATGGGGAATGTAACCCCATTCAGAATGGGATAGCCTATTTCCTGTGTCAGACCTTCCCTCCAGCTGTACCTCAATTTTGTTGGGATTAAGTTTTAGCTTGCTAGCTCTCATCCATTCTTAAATTGCCTCTAGGTACTTGTTCATGGTTTCCACAGCCTCCCTGGAATCTGCTAGTAGTGTCATCTGCATATTGGTAACAACCCAGCTCAAGTTTCCCAATGACCTCACCCATGGCTTCAGGTAGCTGTTGTATAGGGCACAAGATGGAGCCTTGTGGGGCTCCTGTCTCCAGATGACTTAACCTAAGAGTTTGAAAAGCCTAGGAGACAAGGTGGAGTCAGAGGCTGAGGGGCTGAGCAGCAGTGCTCCAGGACCACCTTTTGAAACCCGCTGTCCAAGGAGAACTGGAACCACTCCAAAATGGTACTTCCCAGTCCTGAAAGCAGTCCACAAGGATACCATGATCAATGGTACTGAAAGCCACTGAGAGGTCTAGGAGAACCAATAGAGTCACATTCCCTCTGTCTGTTTCCCAGCTCGGGTAATCCACTAGGGTGACCAAGGCCTTTTCAGTCCCATAAATCAGAGATCTGTCAGACTTCAAGGTATTCCAAGGCAAACTGGATTTGGCAGATCCATGTATGACATTGCAAAAATTGGCAAGTTCTTCTCAATCCCTTGGCTGAAACTGTTGTTTGTGCTCTGCATCTCTGTGGTGGAACGGTCCTGCTCTGATCCTGCAGGGCCTATTCCAGCATGCCCTCCAAGGTTTTCCCAACACCTGGATGTGCTCTGCATCTCTGTGGTGATCCTGCAGGGCCTATTCCAGCATGTCCTCCAAGGTTTTCCCAACACCTGGAGGGGCTTTTATCTCTCGTTCTGATCAACTGCCACCACCACCTGACCTTTGTAGGAATTGTCTACTGGGAGGGCCAGGACTCCCAGCTTCCTTTTCAAGTTCTGAGGCCTTGTATCTGTGTCTCCCACTATTCAGTGTCTGATTATTACGGGGACAGCTTATTGCCTTGTGCACCACTGGGAGAGTAGCCACTTGGCAACTGACTGACTCTTCCGTTTCTCCTTATGTTCCTTTTAAAATAGCATGTCCAGACAGTGGAGGTATAGAGAACCACTACCAGCATCAAAAATTGTAACATATTTATTAAAAAGAAAGTGTTCACAAGCATACTGTCAGCACAGCACCAGACTGAGCAAGGTATTCAAAAGAAAAGGGTAAAACGCAGTTCCTCTTTCTCTCCCTCTTAGATGTGCCCTTGTTGTTCAGTTGCACAGTCGAGTCCCTCCCGCAGACCACATTTAAGAGTTCTCTAACTTGATGGAATCAGCGCAAAAAAGGCCCTCCTTCCACAGACCACATTTAAGAGTTCTCTAACAATGGAATCAGCGCAAAAAAGGCCCTCCTTCTTGCTCCCAGGAGTTTTATCATTTCACTTTCTCCTCCCACTGACCAGATCATGCCGGGTCAAAGAAGCTTTTCCTGATGTCTCCAGGAGTTTCTTCCTGAAGATAGTACTTAATTCCTCCAAATCTCTCTTCGTTTGAGATATCACCTGTCTAGCTGGAGGTGGGGGAAGCTGGACCATGCCATTGTCTCTAGCTAGACATAAGCTTTTCTAAAAGGGTGGCTGAGATGTGGCTGGAAAGCAATTGTACTGACCTCCCCCCTGCTGCCTGTTCTCAGCCAAGAGAGAAAAACTTTTTAAAATGCAAAGTTCAAACCTCCAAAGAAAAATGCATTTCTTCACAATCTCTTGCCTTGGTTACTGCAGCCTTCTTCCTTCTGTCAAAAACTCTACTGCCAAAATAATTTTATTTCATTGCTCAGAGCAGGTCATGTGGTACCTCATCAGTAGTGATGCTGGGGTTTAATGACACGAATGAGTGCCCCCAAATATAGCCTTTTGATTTGGTGATGCTGTTCAGCTTCCTGTAGTCTACACAAAATCTTCTGTGGTCTGGCTTCAGCACCAAAACTACTTTACACTTTTTCTCACACCTTTCCTTGGAAACTGCATAAGTGAGGTCTACCCTCTTGTCCCTGGTTACATAAGGTTCTTCCCAGCTGGCTTTTAGTTCATTGGCTTTCACAGGTAAGAACGCAATTGCTAAATCCATGAACCACTTTCTGGTTTTCTCCATTCCCAAATGTTCTGAACAGGGAAGATCAGGTGGGATATCTACTGAACCTCTTCCCTGGTACTCAGACAGCCCTAATACCCATAAGGAGTAATTCAGGTGAAATCTATTAGCTGCCTCAAGTCCCATTTCTGAGAAAGGTGGGCTAAAAATGCTATTAATAAATACAAACCTTTAGTAATCCTGTTCCCTTGTACATGGTATGATGGAAGGCAGCATTACCCAAGCTGATGACCATTGACTCTTATTTCATGAGGTGGTTATATGAGTGACTGGAAGAACAGCTATAAAACGTGTGCATTTTTAGAGTGTTGCATAGTAGTAAGGCTGGCAATTAGCCATGGAGACTTTCACTTGCAGCCCCTTTAGTGCACTTTTGCATTACATACAAGCTGGATTTCAACGTGCTCTGCAATTTCAGTGACCACTTAATGTGTTGGATAACTTGCAGCCAATCATGATGGGTGTGGTAGAGACTTCGAGGTAGGTTTTAAAATGTCTCTAGTTTGACTGTCTGTGGTTGTGCACAGTCTTTAAAATGCACTCAGTACTTCATAGTGGGTTGTGGTTTTTTTTTTTTGCTAACACTTTAAAATAACCTTTTATTATCACCAGTAGATAGATCTTGACCTTCTATGGCATCTTTTTGAAACGAGGTGGCCCAAAGTACTTACTGAAATCCTGAAGCTGGTGGTTAATTTATAAGGTGAATTATAGTTGAGCTGGTGCCTCCCCCCCCCCATTTGCTCTTCTCTCTCCACCAGTTTCACAATCTCACCCACACATATGTTGCAGAATGAATAATTTATAATATAACCTATAAATATTTTAATCGCTCTATTGTTTGCTTAGTGCTCTTCTACATTTCTATGTAAAGTAGGGGGTTTTTTTGTACTGGGCTGGCAATTTTACTGTGTTCCTGTTAACATTCCAGATGTTGAATGTGGCGGTGGCTTTTATGTCAGAAGCCTGGTCAACGACATTGGCAGAGGTAGGCTCAGACAAAGCACAATTGCTCGTGGAGCCACGGTCTCTGTTTAATAAAGGGCTATTTTTGCTTTTGGTATCTCTGGCTGCCAGATGCATGCACTAGGGTGGCTGTGTGTTGTCTGTATTCTATATCACAGAAGGTACTTGGGTGAATAAATATAAAAGATTCTTGTGGGGAATATCGACAAAATGGTAATAAGGAACAGAATTGGGATGGGGAGGTAATACATATCATTCTGCAAGATTAACGGATTAGAAATGTAATTCAGATAATAAATTAGGGACATGGAGCAAGACAGAGTACCCTTTAAGGGGTATAATAAGTGACACGTTTAAATCATGATGCACAAAGCCTATGCTGAATATGGTATAACTGTCCAATTCAGGATCCCTCCCCCCTCCAATTTAGGATCAAGTGGTCATCTTTTCCTCTTGTTTTAAACTGTGATACAATTGCAGTACTTGCAAATGGCTGTACTTAACTAGGAAGGTACCTGATCATTGATAAATAAGCTTATTTATAAAAACTAAGCTAATTATTCTGCTCTGATCAACAGGGTGACCATAAGTGTACATGAGTATGGTAATGCTATACCATCTTCCTTCAGCCTTTCCTTAACTCGTGACCTGTATAGCTCACGTCATACATCAACCCAGTTCTTGGCAGTGGACTACAGCCATTTAATAGTACTTCATTCCTGCTTGTTGGTTTTCTAAGTTACAAAATATTTTAGGCTGTTCTTGTGATATAGAGTCAAAATTGCCAACTTCCACTGATGCCTGTCCATTTTCAAAGTACCTGGCACAATAGGCAATCTAGCTCCTATCTATGTTGCATTTTAGCATAGCAGGGAAGAGAACGCACATACCAAAGCAAGCAGTACTTGAGAGTACCTCATTGAACAGAGCATGACATGCAGTTCCTGGTAGCCTGATTTACATAAGTTGGAATGGTGTAAGAACTGTCTTCCTCTGATAATATCCCAGGCTTCTCTAGTAATCTATGTGGAGGGAAGCCATGTAGATCAGCTGACTGATATGGTTCTTTACTGTAATGGTTTTCTTCCTCTAATATTGTCCCAGGCTGCTCTGGTAGTCTGTGTGGATGTAGTTCAGCTGACTGATATGGTTCTGATATCGCAACAGTTTCCTCCTTGCCTAGCAGCCTGTGATATTGGTCTTGGAAACACTATAGTTGGTTGTCTGTGTGGTTCTGCAGATGTTACCAAAGTGGCATAGAACTGGACCTTCGTGACATGGCTTTCACATAGGGTTGCCAGGTCCAACTCAGGAAATACCTGGGGACTTCGGGGGTGGAGCCTGGAAAATTTCCCATTCCCTAAAATAAATAAATAAATACAGCAGTGCAGTTCTCCTGAATACAGTCTTAATTTCCTCAAAGGGTTCCCCAGCAGCTGTACTTCCACTAAATGTAATTTGTCATACCCCCACACGTCCCTTGTCAGACTTGGGTAGCATTTCCAAGCATGACTTTAGTAAGGGACACAACTCAAATTGCAGCCAAAATAAACAATGAATCCTTTCCCAAATACAAACAGTTTGCAAGCCCAGAGTTTTGTGATCTCACTGGGGCAATGGTATAAATTGCTTTACTCATGGGAGTTGCTGAATGTAACAACCTGCATTATTTCAACCAACTTCTTCAGACTAACAGAAGAACAAAAGTAAGTAAGAGAGCAGTCTAGGGGGTGGAGTTTTCATCCATCCCATAATTAGTACAAAACTTCTGAAACAAATGCAAAACGGGGACTGTGCTCTCTTCCTCTCTCACACACTTCACACACTCACTGGGAAAAACCACATGGCTTGTGTCTGCTCACCCCCCCCTGCAGCTTTCGTCCTGCCAAGATTTAAAGGCACATCATGGCTGTTGGGATGGGGCTTCTCCTGCCGGCCGGCTGGGCAGCAGTGGGGAGGAGCCTGCAAAATTGGGGGATCCCCCACCCAGACCTGGGGGCTGGCAAGCCTACTTTCACACCATTCTGAATGTATATTTTCACCATATGGCATTCACTTGCCCTGTCTGTAGAGAGATAGTAGCAGCAATGGGCCAAATACAACCAAGGAAGTTATGGGTGGATGGCTAAAATGATGTGTCTCCCTTTTATATACATGAGGCCTTTAAAAAAAAAAAGCATCATGATTGTAGCCAGGAGTGTTGACTTCTGCATAAATTGTGCCTTTGGAATAATGGCCAGATGGCAAGGTATGTATTGTTGTGTGTAACTGTCTCCTGGTTTTTTTAGGGAAGAAGGAGTGTGAGGGTGAGCCACATTTTGTTTGTTTGTTGTTTAACCAGGTGAGAGCTGGGTTTTGTGTGTGCAGATTACTCAGATTCAAGTGAGAGTTAGGTCTGGATTTGTGTTTGCTTTATGTTTCTGTGGTATGTATATTAAGTGTAGATATGTCTTTATTTTTTTCTCCTTTGCCTGCTGGTGGGAGAGATGGCCTTGGGAGGGACAGAGCAGGGTGAGAGGGTTGCCATGATTCATAGTGTGTGGGGTAGGGGGGAGATACGGTAGTGGGAGAAGAGCAGGTCAGGTAAGGAGAAGGGACAGCAGACATGTGCTGTTGCTCCTTCTGACTCTTCTTTCAGCCAGAGTGATGTTGGTAACAACCTGCCAGGCTATAAAATCCTGCTGCTAAATGCTAGATCAGTCACAGGAAAAAATAGCAGCCATCCAAGATTTAATCCTGGATGAGAGGGCTGACCTGGCATGTATCACTGAGACTTGGCTAGGGGAAGGGGCAGGGGATAACTTCTCTCAGTTGTGCCCTCCAGGGTACTTGGTGATACATCAGCATAGATCTGGCAGGCAGGGAGGTACTATTGCTGTAGTATATAAGAATTCTGTCCCCCTGCCATGATGCCCTATCCAGAACCTTATTGGTTTTGAGGCTGTGTGTGTACCTAATGTTGGGACTGAGGGACAAGACTGGGATTGTGCTCTGTGTGAGGCTGTCCTTGAAAAGTGTTCAGAAAATTCAGTTTGTACAGAACTGGAGTGGGTCGGGAGGGACCATATCACTCCAATCTTGGCCCACCTACACTGGCTTTCAGTTTGTTTCTGGGCACAATTCAAGATGCTCATCTTGACCTTCAAAGCCATATATGGTTTGGGACCAGCATGCTTGAAGGAATGCCTGCTCTCTTATGAACCTGCCCAACCATTACAGTCACCTTTGGAAGCCCTGCTTCAGGTGCCCCCACCTTCTGAGATTAGGTGGGTGGCAGCCCCGGAGAGGGCCTTCTTGGTCATGGCACCAAAGCTCTGGAACTCTCTCCCCAGGGAGATTGATTTGTCCCGTTCTGTTGCCATCTTCCACCAGCAAGTGAAGACCTTTTTTGTTTAGTTTGCCATTTCCTCAGTGATCCCTCCTGCCTAACCAGTGTATTATGTTTTGTATGTGTTCTGTTTTTAACTCTTTTTAAAGTTTTTTAATGAGGTATGTTCGGGGGAAGGGTTTATTTTAATGGTTTTAAAATGTATTTTATCATGTATATTTTAAATTGTTAGCCGCCTTGGTGGCCCTTGTAGGGGCAGAAAGGCAGGATATAGATTTTATAAATAAACAAACAAATAAAGTTTGCAATAAAAAACAGGTAGTCCCCAAACCCTGCCCTCCCCAAGCTCTACCCTCAAATCTCCAGGAATTTCTCATTCTGTAGTTGTCAACCCTAAAATAGTCACAGTGTATCTGTTTAAAGAGATGCCATCTACATAATATTCTGTAGTAGCAAAATTGTACTTGAAGTGGTTTTAAAATAGTATGTTCTAGCTTGCCATAACATGTTTTATTCCCTTGGGATGCTAACTCAAATTCTGTGAAATATTATTTGCCATTTTCTACATTTGATTTTTCTTCCTCTTTTCTCCCCCCTCCCCCATGCTGTAGAGCTCTCATCCTGTGCCTCTGTTCAGGAGCTGACCCGAACAAAACAGGGACCGTTTACCTTGGAAGAACATGCTCTTTATGAAGACAAATGGACAATTGATGAAATTGCCCGATCCCTGGAGCATTGCATGCCTCTTCTCTCTGTAGAACCATCTCGTAAAAAATTAAAGACAGAGCTGTCTGAAGAACACACTGTGAGCTGTGAAGATAAGTGATAAGTCAGGTCAAGGAAAAAGACTGAATGACTGAGACGTTTTAAGATTGCTGTGGGATTGTCTTGTCTCCCCCTGTAAATTTACAGTCCTGTGTATGGAGGATGACAAATTACAATGCATTGAAAATGATAGCTTTCTATCTTTTCTGTTCATGCTGAAACAAACACAAGAAAATGTCCAGCATTTTTTATTTCCTCTTGTATCTCTAGGTTGCATTGTAAATGTATTTGTCAGGGAAGCAAGACTCCTTGCTGCACCCTTGAAAAGAGTTTACAGGATACTTTTTTTTTACTTCAATTCTTTGTTTACCGGAAGTCATTTTGAGCTTTGCTAAATGGGTCCAGTAGAAAAGAGCAAGAGTCCAGTAGCATCTTAAAGACTAACAAAATATGTGGCAGGGGATGAGCTTTCATGAGTCACTGCCTTTCATGACCTTTCATAAGTCACTGAATTTTGAGATGCCCACTGCCATAGTGATGAGCAGCAAGAGTTACACAGTTCATGGAGGGACAGATCTGTTGGCCATTGTGGTAAAACAGAAGGCTCCATTTTCCTTGGGTGAGGAAAGTTCCATAGCGGTCAAGGTTGCAAATCCCCATACCTTAACGAGGAGTCTGTCCTTTTCCAGTCATTTCCCTCCATCACCACCTAACAAAAGAATTCCAACCAACTGCTTTCTCTAATGCTTCATTGCCATGCCTGTCTCACAGCAAAGAAGGGTGTAAGCAGTTTCATTCCCACAGCCAGACTTGAAACTAGATTGAAAAGTGCGTAGATAATCAGCAGAGAGGCAGCCACCACTTTGCAAACCTAACCAGCCACTCCTGTAATGTTGCTTTCAATATAAAAATCAGAGCACAGCAGATGGGAGTGATTTAATCTGCTGAGCGCTTTGTGAGCATGTCAATGAGCACCCAAGAGTTCCAATGAGCTGTGTAACCTCACCCTGTTGAAACTCTCCGACAAATAGTGCTCTAACTTTTCTGAACTGATTTTAAGAGATTTGGAGAGTGAACTAGTATTTCTTCTGCATTTTTTGCCACAATATACTTGCAAGGAGTGAGGATATGAGTCACCTGAAGGGAGTTTTGTCCCAGCCTCTGCAGGTACTGTTTTAAAACCCAGAGCTTGCTGGGGGCATGAGCTGAAGCGTTTGGTTGTTTCGGCCCTAAGAGTTTGGGGGGATAATCCTGAAAGTCTATCCCTTGGAGCCACAGATTTAATCCTCCTTGCTCTGGTGCACCAGCACCCTCGTCACAAAATGTCCCTCTAACTCAGTCCATTATATGAGAGTCTGAAGGACAGAGGATCATAAGCTAGCAGGACAAACTGTATTTATTGTTAAAACAGTCGAACAAAAGCATTATCAGTCAAATCAAATTACTACTGAACTTGAGAGGCTAAATGACAAGTCTTCTTAATTAACTGAGAAAAGGATGGGTCCTGCAGGAAT
>NW_015164739.1:166721-177388 GCF_001447785.1 Gekko japonicus
TCCCTACAAAGGGCATTTCTGTATAAAAAGCACAGCCATCCAGCATTTAAGCCATCTTCTAAGAATGCCATTGAACAAGAGAGGCTTAACTGAAGTTGATATATTCCCAGGTATGTACTTATGACACATATGCAAACCTTTAAAAGCTCTGTGCTGATTTATAGGGATCAAAGGAAATTGTATCAAATATGGACTGATTCCATCAAGGGTATTTATTAATGCTTTGAGAGAGCCTCTGGCAGTTCTCAAAGTTATGCTCTGAAAACCCTGGTAGCAAAGCATTTGGACAGGAACCTGAAGGCCTCTCAGAATTTCTGATTAATTGGGAGGAACCCATTGTCAACTCAGAGTCCATGTGTTGCCTTAAATTTACTAAGAATGTTAATTTGACAGAGACAGAAAAGCAGATGATTCCAAACATTGACACAATATTCTTGCTCTCTTTAAAATGTCTGCTTTGGGTCCTGTGACAGACAAGCTATTCTGCTCCTGAGAGGTAAAACAGCCGCTCAGCTGTTTCAGGCCTGAGTCTATGGGAGTACTGCTCCAGCATCCAGTCATCTTTCAGAGAGAGGATGGAATGTTGGAAGGAAGCACAGGAGGAGTGAGTTCAAATCTGCCTCAGGGAGAGGACAGTGGGTTTGAGAGGGTTTTTTTTTAAGTACCCATAGGTACACTTTTATTAATTTTTATAATCTACAACAAACAAATCTACACACTACAAACAGATACTCTACTACACATAACGTATATACCAAGAGTACAGTTACATTATATGCTTATATGCAATTACTTAATTAATAAAAACGCTATATCAAACACTTTCCAGTCTTCTGTCTTTTGTGTTCTCAAGTCCATTGTGCTATCATTGCCTAATCTTCTATTACATTTGCATTATTCCAATCATAAAACTTTTTCCATGTTTTTTGAAATGTCCACTCTTTGCTTTATCTCATTTCTAAAGTCAGTTTATCATTTTCTGCTGTTTCAAAAAGTTTATTCACAAACTCCTGTTTCGTTGGTATCACCATAGTTTTCCAATATTTGGCATATAAGATTCTTGCAGCTGTCGTCATATAAACAGTCAAATACCTATTCTCTTTTTCATAATCATGGGAGTACTGCTCCAGCATCCAGTCATCTTTCAGAGGGAGGATGGAATGTTGGAAGGAAGCACAGGAGGAGCGAGTTCAGATCTGCCTCAGGGAGAGGGCAGTGGGTTTGAGAGGTTTGAAGGGTAGCTCTGTCTGGTAGCGTGGCAGAGTAGTTTACCTCTACCTCTGGCAGCATCCGGTTGTGAAGCCTGTCTCTGGTTATGAGCTAGGGTTGCCAAGTCCCCACGGGGGTGGGGGAACCCCCGCTTGAGAGGCCCGTTCCCCACCCCGCCCCCAAAGTGCCAGACTTGCCTGGCATGATGACGCCACTCAGAGGTGACATCATCACGTCGGGCACATTGCAGGGGGATGCTCTATCATTCGAGGAAAAACTCTATGGTTGTCCCTCGAATGATTGTGCCCCCGCCCCCAATGTGCCCAACACGATGACGTCACTTCCGGGCAATGTGCCCAACGTGACAACGTCACTTCCGGGCAAGAAGACTCCCAGCAGGGTCCTAGACTCCCCCCTGCTAAAGCCACGGTAAGACTTGGCAACCTTATTATGAGCAGGTCTTGTATCATTTAGCCTGACTCTTGGGAAAGGGCAGGCTGGTGTGGTTGGAATCCTGTGTAAGTGAAAGGATCCAACCTGGCTGCTAGTCAGGGAAAGCTTGTTTGTGGCTGCAAATGTTAAAGAGAATTCACCACATAACCATACACCAATAAATCTTTGTCATTTCGTTGAACCTCCTGCTTCAATCACCTTTGTGCTCTTCATGCTCAGTACAAAATATAGCTCACGGCAGTAACCCACAGCCTTTATATTTGCTACCATAAGAACATCTTGTAACTGAGGGAAAGGTTCATATCTCTACGTCTGCCTGGTTCCCCAAAATTGTATGAGGCTGTGTGGATCCCCTTGGTTTCAAGAAAGGGCCTGTCGTTATTCCTGTTTCAGCAACTATTCAGGTATTCTGTGAGTATTTGATTGGTGATGATTGTGTTTGCAAGAAGGCCTATTTGACCTCCGTATACGGAGCAAATACCTCCAGTATGTTTCCTCAGTATGGGTATGGTGCAGAAGAAATGTTCCTGCATGTAACCATAGTCCATGAGTACTTTATGGATGTAGTTACTTCTCTTCTTTGGAGGTAAAAACGGGTACTAAACTTTTTATGTGCTGCTACTTCAGCTGTAACATGTGAAGTGGCCTCGAGTACCTTTTCCATCTATGCAATTACCTTTAATAGGAGACATGTATAAAGTCTAGCGCAGCAGTGAAACAATAAAGGTATATTTTTCTAGAGAGAGATTCAGGCTATGTGCTTCAGAGAATGCTAATTATCTGACAGAAGTTATTTTTCCTAAGGAAATAATTCTTGCCTTAAACGTGGTAGCTGGACAAATCCAAGTGTGTACGTATATAACATTATCTAGAAACAGCATTGTATGTTGATTCAAATAAGGGTTTGGGAGTTGTGCAGAGTAGACAATGCATTTAAACTCTGGAAAAACGTTGATTATATGTAGTCACAGTAGTAGTATGTTTTATGCCTCTTAAAATCCTAATGTTAATACTCATTCGAGAGATTAGTGATACTAGCTGCATCAGTAATCTTAATATGAATGACTAAAATTGCATTTCATTTGCTGTTGTCATTGGACAAAAGGATCACTTTTTAAAAAATTATTTGCTTTATGGTTTAAGTGAAGTTAAATTTAGGCCCATGTTCAATAAGTTATTTGAATGACCAAGTACGGTGCCTTTGAAATGTGCAGTTCTTTATTTCCTGTTCGCTTCCCATTGTTGAGAAGCAAAATAATGAATTATGAAAAGGTCCTCCTGCCCCTACAGTGTCACAGATATCCAAGGGAAAAATGTTTAGTACATAATTTCTCAGCATAAAGCTTTTTAGATCCTTTGAAGCATACAAATGTTATTGCTGAAGCCATTGGGCCCATTGAATCAATGATATGTTTATTTTATATTGCTGTAGTTACCATCTAGGTGGGAGCTTGGGTAATAGTAGGGCATTGTGAGGTTTAAATCCCCGTCTGCAAAAAATTAACTCAAATAGCTCGATAAAGCAACAGAGAAGCCACAGGCTTTCTCCTTAGGTTAGAAGAATAGATTATTTGACCAATGACTTGTGGTAACTAGCTGTTGCATTGTTTTACTATACATATTAGAAGCATGTGTATTGCTTAAAAATATGTGTTAAAACATATTGAATACACATGGCAGGAAGCTACCTGTGGCATATACATCTCTCAGAAAACTTGTAGCTTCTGTGCATGAGGCAGACCTAGGCTCTCTGTCCAAGAAGCTGGAATATACCTTGAGTTTATTACAGCCCCTCTCTTGTTGGCCTAATCCCACTGTTGCAGCTCATCTTTGTAAAATGAAGCCTAGTCATATCATTGATTTTTTAAACTTCATTTTGACTTTTCCAGTTGATGCTACTATTTGCATGTAGAAAATAAATAGTTCATGTGACTAAGCACATAATGAACAGTATACAAAAAGGAACACCATTAATCTCTGTTTTATAACCTGGGTTTATAGCAGAAGACTTGGACAATTAACTATTTCACTGCAAGCAGGCAGAAAAGTCACTGCCCACCTGACATTTTTGAACATATCCATGTGATCTTCTTCGTGGTCTCTGTGCATCACACCCTTGGGATACTCTGCGCCTGCGCTGACCTTCTCGGTACCGATAGCTAGCAAAAGGGATTTTCGCGCCTCTCCCAGGTCACGCGCCGGCTCCACTGCGCATGACCAAGGAGGGGCACGCAGATCCCGCCAGTTCCTTCTGACCGCCGCCCAACAGCCTTCAAAGAAACAAGATGAAGGGCCGAGAGCAGAGGGGAAGGAGGGCGGGTGGTGTGAATGCACAGATGACCACTCGAAGATCACCAGTTACAGGTAAGCAACCTGTCTATCTTCTTCGTGGTCTCTGTGCATCACACCCTTGGGAGAATAGCAAGCAATAACTCTTACCTGGAGGAGGGGCCGAGGCCCTACACCTGCGCCGTCTGCAAAATAGACCGACCCAACGCCACACTGACATGTTCCCCAATGCCATCTCTGATGGCAGACACTGTTTTTGATTATGTATCCAACATGCAGCACTCTGAGACTGAAACTCGGAAACAAGATGCATAGTTATACTTTGTAGATAGCTATAACTATGTTTTAGTACAATCACTGGTAAATCAATTGTGTCATTATTTAACAAATAACTGATTCACATAGCTAATTAAATGTACCTTTAAGAGGAAATGTGAGCTTGTGATGCATTGATGTGGAGTCTTTAAAGGCTCTGGCTCATTGGAAGAGTGATCAAATTCACCTTTATATGGAACTGAATTTTATATAATCATATCCTGATGCTTTTTGTATGGATACGTACACACTTCCTGCAGCCTATGTTCATCTTGATAAAAATGTCAGGCTTTTTAGGAAAAAGTTGAACTGTGCTCCCTTGATAATTAACTGAGCAAAATAAAAAGGCTGTGCTTGAATTTCCAAAGTGTTGTGGGATAAAGAGAGATTATCGTGTCCTGTTGCACCTCCAGATCATGCACAATGTCACTTATTTCACTGGAGTTCATTATGGAACGGAGTGTAATTTTTGAACTGGCACTTACAAGAGTGTCATCTGAAAGTTCTTAAAATTCATTTAACAGCCCAAAATTTCTGCTTGTATTATGTTCTTATTCAGTAATACAAATATGTTACAAAGAAATTCTCGACAGGACCGCATTAGATTTTCTGCTTGAGTCAAGAGAAATATCTCTCTAGCCTCTGTTTTATCTGGGCAAGTCGCTTGTCACAGTTATGTTAATTCAATCTGTAGCTCAGGCTTGGATGGCAGCAGTGAATCTCTGGAAGCTAAGATTTCCGTTGCCTGTATGGACAATGTGTGTAAATGAGAGAATCTGTATGTGAAGGGTGCCCAGGCTAGTCTGATCTCATCTGATCTTGGGAGTTAAGCAGGGCTTAACCCTGGCTAATATTTGGGTGGGAGACCATCAAGGAAGTCCAGGGTCAAAAGGCAGAGGCACATAATGGCAAACCATCTCTGAATGTCTCTTGCTTTGAAAACCTATGAGATTCTCAAAGCAACCAGAACTGTACGTAGTGTTCCAAATTCAATCAATCAAGTTTATTACAGTCATAGACCAGTATAATAGGAGAGAAGTAAATACAGTTAAGGGAGCAGTAAAATTATAAAATACAATGGCATCTAAAATTATAAATAAGGATCTAAAAACTTTAAAATACAGATATAATAGAATCAAAATTATGATCAAAGGTTAGGTTTAGGACTATCTGAACTTTATCTTTTTCCTAGTTTGGTATGCCAACCAACCAAATTTGGCAACCATCCTAGTCAGCTTTTGATTATCTCCTGCCAGCATAATTGACAAAAGTCAATTATGCACTGTAAGTCTATATAGGAACATGACAACATTGACCATTTTATTTACAATCCCTCTCAAAAAGGTTGTCGTTTTCACTACCAATGCACACTGAGTTGAAATTTTCATTGAGCTGTCTATCCCCAAGATCTCTTTTCTCCTTAGGTACTATGGTCCATATGCATGTAGTTAATGTTTGGAGGAAATAAACCGTATGTATCACCTTGCACTAAAGTACACAGAACTTAATCTGTCATATTGTTGCCTGCTCAGCCATTTTGGAGAGATCCGTGTAATTCAGTGAGCAGCAGCTTGAGAAGAAATGGAAAGCAGTCATCCCCTTCCCTCTTGTTTGAGTTCATTCCATGCCCAGGTGGGTAATTTTTGCTGATTCCCATTTCATGGTGTACACATGAAGTTGCCTTATCCTGAATCTGCTCATTGGTCTATCAAGGTCAGTAGTATTGTCTTACACAGACTGGCAGTGGCAGTGGCTCTCCAGGGTCTCAGGTGCAGGTATTTCACATTATATACCACCTGATCCTTTTAACTGGAGATGTCAAGGATTGAACCTGGGACATTCTGCATACCAAGCAGATGCTGTGCCATGGCCCCTCCCCATAGGCCACCCCCATGCTGCATGTCTTGGGTTTCCTGAGAATACTTAGCCCTCAGGAGTGTGGGCACAGTGCTATATAGGAGGGTGTAGGAGTGAGATCAATTTGAAGAATTCATTCTATTTGAGATTCATAGGCTCCAACCATAAAACTATCCAGAAGAAGCTTTTTTGGCATGCATCACAAAGACTTGACTTGATGTGGGACTGTCACTCACAACTATGTCTCCCAAATTTCTTGGAGCAACAGCAGGTGTGGAAAGCTGGTCGGCAGGTTGCTAGGGTCTAACAAAGGTAAAGGTTCCCTTGCTCGAAAGCCAGTCGAATCCGACTCTAGGGTTGCGGTGCTCATCTCCGTTTCAAAGCCGAAGAGCCAGCGCTGTCCGAAAACGTTTCCATGGTCATGTGGCCGGCATGACTAAACACCAAGGCGCATGGAACACTGTTACCTTCCCACCGAAGTGGTACCTATTTATCTACTTGCAATTTCTTGCTTTCGAACTGCTAGGTTGGCAGGAGCTGGAACTAGAGACAGGAGCTCACTCCGTCATGCGGTACCCGGGTCTCGAACTGCTGAACTACTGACCTTCCACAGCCTGCAGTTCAGCGTCTTAACCACTTGAGCCACCGCAGCTCCTTAGGGTCTAACATACATCTCTCTAAATGGGTATCCTGTTTTAATCTCTCCCAATGCCCTTTCTTCAGGGGAAAGCCCCTGGTGAGGGACGGAAATGTGGGCCAATGGCCTTCTTAGGTGGCCTCCCTTCTCATGCCCTGCCCTCCTCTGAAGTTTTAAGAGGCTGCTCTCCCCCTCTGGCTTGTTCTAGGTAAAGCCTGCTGCCTGAGCCCCACCTCTTTACTGAGATAGGCGCCAAGCACTGGATTTTCAGTGGCTTATGATACTCAACCATGTTTTCATATACACACCCAAAAGATTTGATTTGCAGTCCTGGGGTTGTTCTTCAGTTTTATTCTGTGATGGGAGTAGTAAGGAGCACCTTTTATCAGTTTAGGTTAGTATATTGTCTGTGGCCATCCTTAGAGAAAGCTGACCTGGCCACTGTTGTACATCTCTTGGTAGCATCGAGGTTGGATTATTACAACATGCTTTGAAGATTCCAGTTGGGTTCAAACTGCAGCAGGTAGCATGTTAACTGGTGCTTGTCACAATGGATATTTTAGGCCAACTGAATACCACCTTGGTTGTTTTCCTGTAAATTTCTGGGCTAAACTTCAGAATGCCCTCATCCCATGTTCCAAGATCAATTGACAGGTACCTGTTGTGGGCTCCTGCTTTAACACAGCTTCATCATCTGTATAAAGGCCTTATTGACAGCTGCTCCTGCACTTTGAAACTCTTCCCAGGAGCTTTGTTTAGTCCCCTCGCTATAGGCCTTCCACTGCCATCTAAAGAGTTACTCACTCTGAAAGGTCTTTGAATAGGATTCTGGTGTTCAACCTTACTCTTATTATTCTAAGTGTTGCTAGCTTCATACACATTCCATTTTTACTCTTCATTTATTATCTTTATTGTAGGTTTCCATAACTTTATTGTATTTTATTCATTTTATATGTAAGCTGCCTTTGGCATATTAATTACAAAAGGGTGGTCTATAGATTGCTAAATAAATAAAATATATGACTGATGTAAAATGATTAACCTTGAATAACCACGTACACCATTTGGTTCAAGAGCCAGTTTAGTGTAGTGTTTAAGAGCGGTGGACTCTACTCTGGAGAACTGGGTTTGATTCCCCACTCCTCCAGATGAAGCCAGCTGGGTGACCTTGGGCCAGTCACAGTTCTTTCAGAGTTCACTTAGCCCCTAAAAAACTAGTCTATTTTACCAATTAGTGGTGCATAATCCAAATTATCCAAACCATCTTTGCATCCGGCCAAATTGGCCAACTATCGGCCGGTTTCCAATTTTCCCTATTTGGGCAAATTGATTGAGAGGGCGGTGGCGGGACAGCTTCAGGGTTTTCTGGATGACGCTTCTCCTCTAGATCCCTTCCAGTCCGGTTTTCGCCCAGGTCACGGGACGGAGACGGCGTTGGTCGCTCTTACTGATGACTTCCGTAGGCACCTGGATCGGGGCGGGTCGACGGCGTTGCTGTTGCTAGACCTGTCGGCTGCGTTCGACATGGTTGACCACCAGCTGCTTGCCCACCGCCTCGCCGACGTGGGAATACAGGGACTCGCCTTACAGTGGCTTGTCTCTTTTCTCCAGGGTCGGGGACAAAGGGTGGTGCTTGGGGAACAGCAGTCTGGGAGACGCCCACTTGAGTGTGACGTATCCCAGGGCACAGTACTGTCCCCGATGTTGTTTAATATATTTATGCGCCCCCTTGCCCAGGTGGCTCAGAGGTATGGGTTGGGTTGCCATCAGTACGCTGATGACACCCAACTCTATCTGATGTTGGGTGGCCAGTCGGACTCCAGACCGGAAGATCTGGACCGGGCGTTACAGGCCGTGGTTGGCTGGCTTCGGCTGAGCTGGTTGAAGCTGAATCCGGCGAAGACGGAGGTCCTGTGCCTGAGCCGTGGCGGCTCAGGGTTGGGGGTCCCGCTCCCAGCCTTCGGTGGGGTAATTCTGGATGCCTCCTTGACAATGGAGGCCCAGGTAGCGGCTACTGCTAAATCGGCCTTTTATCATCTTCGGCTG
The DNA here is from genome assembly GCF_001447785.1 of Gekko japonicus. Taxonomy (NCBI): domain Eukaryota; kingdom Metazoa; phylum Chordata; class Lepidosauria; order Squamata; family Gekkonidae; genus Gekko; species Gekko japonicus. The sequence continues at coordinate 175,528 of NW_015164739.1, forward strand.
GTTCGGCAGTTGGTTCCCTTCCTTGACTGCCGCGACCTGGCGACGGTGATCCACGCGATGGTCACCTTGAGACTTGACTACTGCAACGCTGTCTACATGGGGCTGCCCTTGTCCCAAATCCGGAAGCTGCAGCTGGTGCAGAATGCCGCAGCCAGGCTGCTGATGGACCTCCCACATCGGGAGCACATCCAGCCAGTGCTTAGGTCACTGCACTGGCTGCCAGTAGCATACCGGATTCGTTTCAAGGTGCTGGTGCTTACCTTTAAAGCCCTACATGACCAGAAACTGACCTACCTGAGGGACCGCCTTTCCCCATATGTACCCCAGAGAGCAGTACGGTCAGGGGCCCAACACCGATTGACTATTCCGGGCCCCAAGGATGCAAGGCTCACCAGTACCAGAACCAGAGCCTTTTCTGTGGTGGCTCCCTACTGGTGGAACAAGCTCCCAGAGGAGATCAGGGCCTGTACGATGGAGCTCTTCCGCCAGGCTTTTAAATAAGAGCCGCCACTACTGTTACCATCAATGATCCTATTGAACGTCTGGATCCTAGGTCTGGCCCAGTTGTATCGCTAGGCCCATCGGCGCGAGGGATAATGATTGGACGAACAACGTAGGTTTAGATCTGGAAGCACGCCATCTAATCTTTAGTACTGCAAGCATTTTATTGCTAATTGTTAATTTATGTCATGAATGAGTATGTGTTTTATGTAGTTTTAAAACATTTTATGGTTATGCCAATTAGGTACATTGTACCGCTTTGTTAGCCGCCCTGAGCCTGTTCGCAGGCTGAGCAGGGTATAAATATAATAAATAAATAAATATAACACTAAGAGCTAGAACTTGTGCCTGCCAGACAATCTTTGGATCTCCTAGCTATTCTATACACAATGCCATACGATAATTATTTATAACCGTTTAGTTCAGTATGTTGGATAGATTCATTTTAAGAGGTAATCGTAGACTTTAATATGTTTTAATATGTTTAAAAGTTTCCTTTAAAGTAGGTTATTTTTAGAAAGAGATACTTAGGATAATTGAAATTTTAAATCAGATTTAAATACAAATATCATTGGAACTCATGTTTATCCATGATGTACTTTACAACATAGAGTACCCTGTAGTGCTACTGTACCTCCGGTGCTGCTTCTTTTAAGGGAGCTGGAGCCACATGGGATTTCAGTTGTGACCTTGCTCAAAAGTAAGGCTGTGGTTTGCTGTTGTACAGGAACTAGAAGATGGTTAACATCAAGCTGTTATGTTCTATCACGGCCACTGTAATGGAATTCACTTGTGAGTTTTGTGATTAGTGCCACTGGCAAATATATTGTAAGGGCCAATGTGACAGGATGGTAAATACTGTGTTCCATACTCAACGTATGAGAACACTGTGGAAAGAAGCTGTTAAAAAGGAAGCTGGATGTAACCAACTCAGTTTTAATCACTGGACTGAAATTGAGTTGGCTATAAATACAGTTTTGAGAATTGTTGGAGTGGTCAATGGTGCCTGTGACGTTTTTATAGCTGAGTTTCAGGGGTTATTTGATAATGTGAAATGTACCTCTGTGCAGCAGAAATCTGCAAAGGGAAAGCAAAATCAAAACCACTTTGCTGCTACAGAGGTTTGTGTGATCAGGCATCTTGGAAAGGTCTTCCAAGCAAATGCTGACATTTTCACAGCTTGGTTGAAAGGACTTTGTTCTTCCACTGTCACTAATGTCTTTGTCCTGCTCCACTCAGATGAATTTTGCAATGGCTGAGAGATCTGTATGAGCATTTTAGCTTGTCTTCTGTAAGCCAGGGCCCTTGCCGTTGTCCTAATGGAGCATAAGTATGCTTAAATCTTCCCATGTTTCATCTT
>NW_015164739.1:177522-184182 GCF_001447785.1 Gekko japonicus
CCAAGGGAGTCTCAGAGCGGCTTACAAACTCCTTTCCCTTCCCCTCCCCACAACAGACACCCTGTGAGGTAGGTGGGGCTGAGAGAGCTCTGACAGAAACTGCTCTTTTTCAAGAACAGCTGTGCCAATACTATGGCTTGCCCAAGGTCATCCAGCCAGGTGCAAGTGGAGGAGTGGGGAATCAAAGCCAGTTCTCCCAGATTAGAGTCCGCGCACTTAACCACTACACCAAACCCGCTCACTCAAGGGCTAGCTATATGTCACTCAAGGGCTAGCTATATGTGTCATGAATCGGATAGACAGTCCCTTGACCCAACTCATTGTTGCATGAACTCACATTAAAAACTGCTTCCACTTGATGATGGTCAGAGCACTGTGAGGGGGAGAAGAGGGTCTTCTGCCTTCAGTCTCACACCATTTTCCCTAGTGGAAACCGCCACTGCTTGCTGCTTCCTCAAGTTCCACACATCCTTGGTCACATGATCCCAGGACACATGGAGCCCAAGGAAGGGGCAAATGGATCCCCCATGGCCTTTTTTTGGTGGGGAAAATGGTATGGGAGAGAAAGCAGAAGCCCTTCCTCCCCCCCCCCTTTGCAGCAGTCCAAACTGCTCCATGTGACAGAGCAGTTTTTAAGATGAGCTTCCAATATACGTTTTATTGTAAGTTGGGTTTGTAGACCTCCAACCTGACTCATGTCACATATAGTTTGGCCCTCAGTAAACTTCATGGCTAACAAGGATTTGAACTGGTCTGATAACCATACCGTTAACCCGAGTGGTAGAGATCATTGCCCTTTGCTTGATGGAGCACTGTGGCAGTTGGAGTTTTTAAGCGACAAGGAAAATTTTTTGCATATGTGAGATTTCATGCTGGGTCAATGGTATGTTGAAATGAGAGTACTCTGGCAGAAGTTAGGAAAAAATCACCGCCTGCAAATGGGGGCTGATAGTACTGGGCTGCAAAGACCTTTATTCTGATTGCAGCCTGCTGCTTAAGAGGAGAAGCTGAGGCTTCGTATGCAGAGTCCCAGTTTCCATGGCTGGCATTTCCAGTCTTAAAAAGGATCTTGAGGAGCGTGGCTGGGGAAAGATCTCTGTGCCGGAGTCCTTGGAGAGCTGCTGGCAGTTGGAGTAGACAATGAGGAGCTCAGTGGGCCAGTCACCTCACCGAAGTTGCCTCCACACCCTTTCCCACAATCAGCTGCAACCAGAGCTGAAACAAGGGCTCTACACAGCATGCAATACTGTACCATATTTGACATAAAAAGCAAGTAATGCCCTGCCCCACAGACAGATCTGTTGGGTTGCATCTGAAGTCCTTTGTCTGCTTGCACAAAAGGGTGTGTGTGTGTGTTCCTGTGAACTAATGTAACTAATGTAATGTGTAACTAATGTTACAGCCCACATTTTCCCCAATGGTCTCCCAGTCTCCACTATCTGCTTTTTCTGGAAGCTAATAGCCACAGCAAGAAGTGCAAAGCAGCAAAGATCCATTCTGTAGCTCGTCTCACCGTATTTTGAATCCAGTCCATGATCTCTACTTGGAAATAAGTCCTGCTTGGCAGAGTTCCCATTTCTTCATCCACCTGTTCCTTTCAATGTGTTACTTACCAACCACAGCCTTTGCTTCTCCATGCGGAATTACCTCCTCTTACAGTTTACGCTTGTATGCTCTCACAAATGTTAATGAGCTGTGGTGAAATAATGTTAGGAAAGAGGCACCTGGAATTGTGGAATGGCCAGTTCAGAATGCTTATTATTGTGGTATTTTAGAAAACTGAGCAATGGCCATTAAGTCTTTGTATTGCTCTCATGTAACCAGGACCCTCCTAGTGCAAATGTTGAGGCTTCAATTGAATCTGACTGTAGCATTACTATAAATCACTGTGGCTCTGCTGGGAGTTGCGGTTGCTTGACCTACTTCTACCTGCAAGATACCAACAGTGAAATTCAAATATGGGTTTACTGAAGACTGCCAGAGTCACTCACTCTCATGGGTTGCTTGACTGCTGGGTTGCTAGAACAGACACGAATTGGAGGAGGAAAGAAATGAAAGCAGTAATTTCTCTTTCTCAAGGCCTTAAGGCCCCTCAGCATCGGTGCTCTCGTTTTTTTAGTGTAATATAGCTTACATTCTCTAAAACTTGAGAGCAAGCAAAAGTGTGTGCACAAGGAAATGAACGGTAGAAAAAGCCTGTGTATCAAAATACCATGGTTCTAAACATAGTGGAATGTATTGCTAGAATTTACTGTGTCTTTGGGGGTTTGTTTTAGAAATAATCCTGTGCATTGTCTACAAAACCATGACTAGCTCCCACACGTGAAAAAACCTGCATACCAGTAGGCGTGGCTCCAAAACAGCAACAGATGATCCCTTTGAATTCTAAAATCAGGCATTGGTTGTATGTCTTGTGTACTTGGAGTTACTTTTATAGCCTAATCCTCTACTCGGGGACAAACTGGAATAGACTAACATGAAGTTACTCTGGCACTTCTTATACTTGGACAGACATTTGTAGAAATTTTCTTAAGCACAGCCTTGGCCAAGAAGGTATCAGAGAGTGGTAGCAAGTGATGTTTCAAGTTAGGATACACACTCTTTGTTTCAGATGACTCTGGTCAGGGCTGATTCAGATACACAAAAAAGGAGATCACGCAGCAGTATAGTAGTAACAACAATCGGAAAGAGCTGTGAAGCAGGACACAATAGAACTGGTAACATTGCACAATAAAGCACAATAATTCTAAATGTGAATCGTCTGATACACAATGAAATATTCCAAAAAAAATCTCTTTCCAAAGTAGTTCTTTCCAACGAAGAATCCAGATATTGAAGACTTTGTTTCGATAATCTTCCTCATGAAAATTACTATAATCGAAACAGTGCTATGAAACGGTTGTGCTAAGGTCCATATGTAAAAGTACACAAAAGTAACACCAAAGTAATTATCTATTATAAGTATTTTAAAGGCATAAGGTTCCAGAAAACTGTAGAAGGAACTGCCTGTGAAAAAAGTTGCTACTATAAACCAACCTGAATAACATGAAACAAAATTCAAAATACAAAGTAACATACTGAAAATTGCTATAATAGAAACAATGCTTTGAAACAGTTGTGCTAAGGTCCATATGTAAAATTACACAAGAGTAACAACAAAATAATTGCCTATTCTTGGCTAACTAATTATCTTGTACATTCAAACAGCATAAAAGTTACCTATATTAATGGAGTTTCTTAAAACATACAAAAGATGCATTAGAGCATTCTCACTACTTTTAATCATAACCAAGAGTGCAAAATAAACATATATTATCTGCTGGCTCCCAACCAATACCCCATATCTTAAAATTACATCTTCTCTTCCTTTTTAGATGGACATTCTTGCCATCTTCAAATACTTCTCATACATGGGTCTAGACACACATTATGGCAGAACAGCTCCTACAACTACTGTTCTGTCTTTCCCTCTGAGACATTTGGGCACCAGCAGCCATCCAAGTCTCTGTCTGACAATATGTCATACTCACAGCTTTCCTGACCCTCAGGGAATTTTTCCTTTGGCTCTTTTGTTTAATCCACTGCCACAACCTAACCTTTGCGGGAATTACCCACTGAGAAGACTAGAACTCCTAGATCTTCGACGTGGTCTCTGTGCTTCACACCCATGGGATCTAGTGCGCACGCGCTGAATCGATCGGCATTGTAGCAAGCTCTTTAACGGATTTTCATGCCCAGTCCCTCGGGCATGTGCAGGAACCCCACCACGCATGCCCAGAGTGGTGGGCGCGGACATCCCGCCAGTTTTTTTTCTTACCGCCATGTTGGAAAGACCTTCATCTTCGTCGGTCTGATCGGTTCGCGTGTTTTAGCTTTTTGCCTCACGGCTCTTTGGATTTTTTCCTCAGTTTATTCCTTTTCTTCGTTGTTCTTTCAAAAAACTTTTTTAAAAAACAAACCTTTTATTTTCTGTTGAGGGGGCGGTTGCCGCTTTACCTCAGTCGGGCCCTTCGGGCTACCCCCCCTTTCTTTCGTCTTCATTTTGGTTTTTATGGAGAAGAAGTGGGGCTTTTTTAATAGGTACAAGGGTTGCAGTAGTAAACTTGCTCCTCCTGACCGTCATACCCTTTGCATACTTTGTCTCGGAGAGTCTCATCGACCCAAATCCTGTCGCCACTGTGCTCGCTTTTCAAACCAGACCCCAAAAAAACGAGCTACGCGCCTTAAAGTGGCCCTGCTAGAATCGGCTCTACATCCTTCCTCAGCGATGGACGCCGAGAAACCATCGACTTCAACAGCTCCGGCATCAAGGCCTGCCTCCGATATCGGCCAACAACAACAACAATAATACAGTCCACAGTAAACAATGACAAAACCCCCAGCAAATAACAATTGTGTACTGCACAAACCCGCACCAAAGTTAACAAAAAGAGACTTCAACACAAAGGTAATTCAACACATGTAATCTATCATAGGAAAATATAAAAGTTTACAATATCCCAAAGGGAAAGAACAAAGTCCAGAATAGAAATTTCTCAAAGGGAAACAATGAAGTCTGGAATAGATATCAACACTTTTCCTAGGTATTGTTCAGTGTTTCGGACTTCTGGTCCTTCCTCAGGAACAAAAAGCCACTACAGGAAGTCTCATTGCAATTTCTTAACAGGCAAACTTTATTCAGTTTCTATATGGGCCAGGTCTCCTAAGCTTTAGAAAGCACCTACCAAGGTTGCTATTATGTAAGTTGGACCAAAAACCGCCTCGATGCCTGGTTTCACTTCTTGAGTGCTATGATTATATTGAGGTAATCAAACTGCTGAAGTTATAAACCAAGGTAGGACACCCTACAGTGTAGTCAGAATCCCAAACCCACTTCCTCCTCACTATCACCTTGTACTGGCGGGAGTCTACCCTCTGACTGTGAATCTGTTATTTCCATTCTACAGTATCATAAATGAATTCTTTGAGGCTCCTTAGTTTTCCTGGGCTGTAATAGAAATGCAGCTCTCTGCCTTTTTAGGCCACTCGAGAGTGTGGTGTTCCTTAACACTTTGAGATAGCGATGTCAGCATCTGTTGCCAAGGAAATTGAGTACTAAAATTACACTAGTAACCACAGTTATCTTGCTCTGTATCGGGCTTTTCATGAAATGCTCCAGCAACACAGGACTAAAGGCTAGTATAATGTCTTAATATTGGAAGGGTTTGGTGGTAGGGGAAGAGTTCAGAATATACAATTCTCCCTCCCCCAGTGATAAAGCTTTTCCTGGGCTGTATCACTTAATTCTATTATCTGAGTGAGCCTTTAGCTAATTCATATATGTAAAGTTGGTTTCTAACATACTGTTACTCATTACAGGGGTGTTTATATATTCAACAGGATTAAGTTATAGAGCTTTTCCTAGACTGAACCACCTCCAGGAGCAAGTCTGTGTGTGTATGTGAAAAGGTGCCCTGTAAAAATATTACATTGAGAAGAAAGTTAAACTGGTCTCTTCTCTGTGACTTAGTAGTTTTCTATATGTTCGGGGTCTTTTTTTCATGGATAAAGATTCAAAGATGCATCACCCCTCAACAGTAATTTGAACTAGTAGAGTCCTGGAGAGGCTTTATCCCTTTATGCTGGTGAATTATATACTCTTAAAACAGACATGATGAAGCTATGAAAAGAATTCTCAAAACATTCCCTCTGGCTCTACAGATTATAAACTGGGATAAATGATGGACCCTGAGCTCAGGCACCAGGATGAGAGACAGATTTAGTCCCCAGTGGTGTCTCTACTGTACAGATTTAGTCCCCAGTGGTACTACTTTGGTTTCTGTTTGAATAATCACAACTCACACAGTGAAAAATAAAGTAAAGCAGAACACAAAATCTATCCACCATTGACTATGGGTAGATAGAAAGCCCCTCAGCACCTGTGCAGTATATAAGCAAGGGCTACATACATTTTCCAACCTGTCAGGGACCAGCATTTTACTAGTGTTCTAAGCCAGCTGGCTGGCCACTTTCTGTTGTGATCAAGAGATATGGAAAGCATATTTCTAAACATATTTTCAAAGGATTTTGATAAAGGTGATAGATATTTGATAGTACACCTATCTACGGCAGCAAGAATATTATATGCAAAATATTGGAAACAAATGGAAGCACCAAAGAAGCAAGAATATGTGAATAAACTGTTGCAGGCCCGTAGCCCGCGTGGGGCCCACGGGGCCGGGGGCACCCGCTGGTTTTGCGGGGCCCCTCCCTCCCGATCCTCTGCTCCCCCCCGCCCATCGCCGCTGCCGCCACGGGCTACTGGGGCGTCCGGCTGCTCCGGGAGCAGATCGGCAGCGGTGGCGGCTTCTCGTGGGGATTCGAGCGTTGGTGCTCGCGTGCTGCGTGGGGGGGGAGCTCACCTTCCGGAGAAAGGAGCGAAGGAGGACGAGGACCGCGTGCACAGCAGAGGGCGAGGGAAGGCACGCAGCCGCAGGTCTGTGAGTAAAACTTCTCGGTGACTGGCGTTAAAGTTGGGAGCGAGGGATTGGGCTGCTGCATTACTTAGTCTACTCTGGAGCCATCCTTCCTGAGCTGAGACAAACGTGTGTAAACCGGAGGCTGCAAAAAAAACACCCGCAGGCTCTCTTCGCCTTCCTTGTGGGTGACTGGTGTTAAAGT
>NW_015164739.1:184255-191944 GCF_001447785.1 Gekko japonicus
GCTGAGACAAACGTGTGTAAACCGGAGGCTGCAAAAAAAACACCTCCACGTTGGCTCTGCTCTCCTTCCTTGTCGGTGACTGGTGTTAAAGTTGGGAGCGAGCGATTGGGCTGCTGCATTAATTAGTCTCCTTTCCGTTGTGGAAGGTGAGGGCCCCCCCACGCAGCACGCCGCCGCTGACAGCCATGAGTCCCGACGAGAAGCTGTCTATTGGAGGGGGGGAGCTTGGAGAGAGAGAGAAGGGGGGAGGGCATTACGTCACTTCCGGGGTGATGTGTGTGTGGCGCGCGCGCACACACACAGTCCGGCCTCCCCACTTTCCCCAGGGCCTCCCCACTAGGAAGGCTTTAGCTACAGCCCTGTGGAGACGGCTGAAAATGACAAATTGTCATCGTTGATGAGAGGGACAACAGACCCAACATTTCAAAAGACGTGGAAAAAACTGTATGACTGGTACAATATAAATGCATAGTTTAAAGTAATAGAAATTTTGGTATTATTAATCTCGTTTAGTTAATTAGAAACTATGGTAAAAAGATAAGAGTGTACAGAAACTTAAGCAAACCTATAGAAAGTGATTTAAGAAAATTGTTAAATATGGTAATAGAGTTATACTGACCTCTTTGTATGTGTTACGTATGTACGTGGATGTTTGTTATATGTTGTATTTGCGTATAATATGAAAAGTAATAAAAGTGTACCTAGCGGGTACTTAAAATAAGAGAGAGAGAGAGATGGAAAGCAAGAAGGGGTATATATTTCAGACGGAGAGCTGGATAATCTGTTGTCAATAACCTGCTTGATCACCTGATGCCTCTTGCTCATGTGTAACACACAACCCTTTGCTCTTTAGTGATAACTCCATCTCAGTTTTTCTAGATTTGTGTTCCTTGCCCTCAGTGGTGTACCCAGGTATCTTCTCATCTGAGCAAACTAACAAGAGTGCAGAGATTCTTAATTTCTATATCTGCTTGCTTCATTTGTCAATTGCCTGTAACCTGGGTCAGATGTTCTGCAGTACCATGCAGCATAAAACCTACAGTGCTGTATTATGTAAAAGGAAAAGAGCCTTTGTATGAGCTCTTGCTTGAACATCTACTGCTTAATCTTGAAAACTGAAATGGAGACTGCCAATATATTTGTGTGCATGTATAGGGGTAGGTGCATCGTATACTGTTCTGGTAGGGTATACTGTTCTGGAAGGCCGAGCGCCGAAGAATAGATTCTTTTGAACTATGGTGCTGGAGAAGACTCTTGAGAGTCCCTTGGACTGCAAGAAGAACAAATCAGTCAATCCTAAAAGAAATCAACCCTGACTGTTCCCTCGAAGGCCAGATAATGAAACTGAAGCTCAAATACTTTGGCCACCAAATGAGAAAGGAGCACTCACTGGAGAAGACCCTGATGCTGGGAAAGATTGAAGGTCAAAGGAGACGGGGATGGCAAAGGATGAGATGGTTAGACAGTGTCATCGATGCAACGAACATGAAATTGAGCAAACTTCAGTGGACGGCAGAAGACAGGAAGGCCTGGCGTGATCTGGTCCATGGGGTCGCGAAGAGTCGGACTCGACTGTGCGACTGAACAACAAAGGGTAATGAATGGTAGCAGTTGTGACTTGTGTGTTTTCCTGCACTAAATGTTTTTTTTTTTTCTGGAGAAGGTAAAGCCGCTTAGTCCTTTGCCAGCAACAAATTGGGTAAGTGTGGACGTTCAGGGTAAATCTGAAACTGCAGCTTTATTTGTTGTCCTTATCTCATTGAGAGTTTTAGTGTTTGTATTCCTGAAGCCAGGGATTCTCCAGCTGGGACCAAAGCTTTGATAAATTGCCACTGCATATGCTTGCAAACCCAACACTGCGTTTTGAAATGAACCAGATTGCATTTGGCATCTTTTAAATGCCACTTTTAAAACTGATGTGATTTGTAGTTTCAAGACTCCCGACTTTTCTCTTATGACTATTAAAATGGCCTCTTGGGCTCCTGGGGAGGTGATTTTGGGGGTGCACTGGCCCATTAATCTGCCAAGAAAGTTCCTAGTGGACAGCAGCCCTAAGAGCAAGCCAAGCCCCAGCAGTTCAGGCACCACCATAGGAGCTGATCAGCTTAAATGCAGCTGATGACAATGCAACCACCACTCCTCCTGTTGTGCTGCCATCAGCAGAGTCCAAGTCCTAAAGGGCTGGGCAGACTGGCAGGAAAACTGGCCCTGGAAAAGGAGCCAGCCCTCAAAGGGGAGGGGAGGGTCGGCCTCCCATTTTTGGGAAGCACCTGAAAACTTGATAAAGTTACAAGTACAGGAGTTACTGATTGATCTGTTGGTGTAATTTTTCTTCCCTCCCATTTTTTTTCCTTTAAAGAAACTGAACTAAGTAGACTTCGAATATTCTGTTGTATTTACCAGTCCACTGGCATTAAATCCTGTGATGTGTTCATGTAAGCATGTGTCTGGATGTGGTTCATTCTCACTGTCTCTCAATAGCCCCCTGACACTCCACTAATGCTAATAGTGGAGGCTGTGTGGTCCAAAAGCCATAGTGTTGGGGTGGGGGCTTCAGGGGAGGATGAGAGACCAGGCTGGCTGCTGACAGAAAAGGAGGGGGGGTTCTGCCTGGTTCTCCCTTCTCACTGAAGCCCTCCCCCCTGGGCTCGTGGCATTTTGTCTACATAAGTCCTTCAGCCTCCAGTGCATTAGCATCACAGGGGACTGCCGGGGAAAGTGGGAAGGCAGGAAAGTTCATTGTCGTGGCTTCTGTGCAGTCCCACATGGGACTGCGCAGCTGCAGGCCTACCATGGAGAGGAGCTAGCAAGCTATTCAGGAAGTTCCAGGCTCCCAGGAGTGTTCCCCCTCCCCTGGAGAGACCACTGAACTCCCTGCCCAAAGTCAGTTGACCAGGGGGAGGAGCACTCCTCCCTCAGTTCTTTGTCTACTGCCAAATAAGTATATTGTAAGATAAAGAGCCTACAGCAGGGACAGAGAGAGGGATGTGTGCCTGCACAGAAGACCACTCGATGAACACCAGTTACAGGTAAGGGCAACCCTGTTATCTATGTCCTTATGCATGTACTCCATAGGATCCAGGCCCCCTCATAGCTTCAATTGATAGAGCAGTGTATATACACTTGATGCTCTAAGACTTTTCTGCCATCTGTTGGTGGGCAGCAGCCTTGATTTTCCTGTCTTGATCATTCCCATAAAACAATAAGTGAGGCTGACTAAATATGAGGCGAAAGCAGTCTGTTTAGGACACATGTGTTGAACTTATTTGTTATGAGGGCCAGATATGGCATAAACATCATTTTGTTGGACCAGGCCATGTGTGCCATAAAACATAATGCCACATACTGGAGATATGAACAATCTTGTAAGCTCCAAGTTGGTGTATCCTCACTGCAAGGCCCGATGGGCTGGGAGGGGATGTAAAGGAAGATCCACATGGGTGGACTGGAGAGCCAGCAGTGCAGCACTGGGCAGACGCTCCCATGCTGCTTGATTGCTACAGATGAGGCTGTTCCGCTGTGCTGAAGTCACAGTCGAAGTGGCTCCACCTACTCCCCTCCCTGACCAGTCTTTTGTTTCCTTCCTTGCACCAGTTTCTCACTGGCCACATAACAGCCCTGGATGGGCTGGCTCTGGCCCCCGGGCCTTGTGTTTGACACCCCTGGGTTAGAATTTTCCTTATTTACCATCCGGAACTCAGTGCCATTACATTTGTAGTCTTTGTGGCACAATGAGAACTGATACGTCTGCCTTTTGGGAAACAAAAGCTCAAGAGTATAGGTTTCTGGCAAGAGCCTGTAAGCTAATGTGTCCATGTCCCAGAGGTGGGAGTAGGAATGTAAGGCCTGCCAGCTGCATGGCCCACCCCTTCATCAACAGAATTTGAAATAGTAATTTGAAAGGTCAAATTGCTGTAGATGTATTCATGACTTCCTAGCCCTTGAGAACTGAATATGATAATGTTTTTTTTTTCCCCAGGAGAAATAAAGAGTTCTAATGGTGTTCATTTCCCCATTTATCTTTAAGAGATATTTAACATTTGTACTATTAAAGTAAAATCTCACACAAAGAAATGACAGAAGGAATCATTTGAAGTTAATGACAGAATATGCTGGAGTCTCACTCTGTCAACTTCTTTTTTCTGTTTTTCCTGGTTTGTTCATCTTTGTCCTCAATTTTGTTTGGTAAGATGCCATCACATTGTCCGTTAGCTCCGTTTACAGCTGACCATTTCAGTAGGAAGGAGTCTGTCTTTACACATTCACATTTTACTATCCACACAGTGAGTTCTGCTTCATTCACATAAAAGTTCTTGTACCTCCCATCAATCTCCATTAGTTTTGCAACCTCTCTTAGTCTCTCTTCCTGTGAAGCAGCCCTTTGGAATCTACATGTGTAGAATATACTTGAGTACTTGAGATTGTTTTGCTTTGGAGGGTCGCCATGTGAACTGTTACCATCTGTGTTCAGGATGACAAATGTATGCTAGACACACATCTGTGTGAAATGAGGCCTGCTTCCTGCTTGGGTCCCAATTCACTCTTGGGAAGTCAAGCATAGGAGAGAAACATCTCTGCTGCCACCTCTCACTCAAGTCCTAGCAAAAGTGTAGGTTTAGATTTTAAAATTTAGTATAAAGGGAATGATGCACATCCTTCTTAACGATCTCTTTTTTTAAAGAATGAAGCTCTAAGGCAGGCTGGGAAGTTAAAATCAGAGGGAAGGGGAAGGCTTTGGGGCAGAGTGGACAGGTGACTAAGGCAGTGCCCAGGTCAGAACACTTACCAGACAAAGAGAAGCAAAGTGAGAAATGTCAATGAACTAGAGACTAAAATCCATTAAATTATGGGCTGATGTCACCAATTCTTTTGTGAGTGAGCACAATAGAAAAAGAGTACTCTGCATAAAGGCACCTTCATTGAACCAAACTGTTTTGTACTATAGCCTAAAAGCTTTCCATGCATGATGGGTTCAGCTCGTCTCTAAATTTTCTATGGTACCAGGCTTCACCTTCCTGGCTTTGTCAGCATCATGTAAACTAGCCATTGTATCTTCATGGCTATAATTTACTCATGCTCCTACCTATTATTTTGTTCAAACTCACTTCCTTTGTTGTGCAAATAGTTCCAATTGGGCTCTGCTGGGGGGTCTGTCAGCTCTTGAGTTCACTAGAGGAGGTGGGTTGATCATGGACCCTAGAGGTGCAGACTGATGCCAACAAAGTGGAGGTGAAGGGTCATGACAGCCAAGCCCCCCTAGAGCTATACATTTCAAATACAGATTCAGGTGGATAGACATGTTTGTCTGATGCAATAGAACAAAGTTCTATTGGCACCTTTAAAGCAAAAAAAGTTGAATTCTGGGTATAAGGTTTTGTGTGATTACACAATGTATCTGAAGAAGTGTGCGCGCACACAAAAGCTTATAGCCAGAATTAAACTGGACTCAAACATTTCAATTATGTTGCCTGGTAGAACATGCTCCCACTGGAGATCAGGGCCCTGTGGGACCTATTACACTTCAGCACGGCCTGCAAAACAGGGGTGTTCCTCCAGGCCTTTGGTTGAGATGTCAGGCATCCAGTCATTCCATCTACTGGCCTCCTGAATCTTACATCTGTGATTGGCTCATCAAGTGAAGACTAACAATTTGGTCCACAGCCTAGCGGCTCCAGCTTCGAAACCACTACACTAAATGCCATGCCATCTGTTTAGCTTATAGTTCTTGTTTAAATCTGTTTTAACTATTGTTGAATCATTCTTATGTTATGTTTTAACTCCCACTGTGGAATGTTTTAACTCTTACTGATGTTATCCACTCTGAGCCCATTTGCGAGGAGGACAGAATATAAATTGTAAGTGATAATAAATAAGCTCCAGGACAAACCTGCGTAGGTATACTCTTGGCAACACTAAAGTTTTCTACTGTGTCAGCCCCTTCTCATAGGACTTATAACTCCAAATTTCTAATTATCACGGGATTAGCTACAACTATTAGTGAGGGGTTTAATCTTGTTCCTTTCCTGAGCAGAAAGAGTCTACTTCCCATATCAGTGAAAGATAACAGAAGAACAGACTAAGATATGACTTGTCTGATTTTGCTTATCTCAAGTAGGGGTGGGGGGTGAAATCATCTTGGGGACTGGGCTATGCTGCGAACTTTCAGGAGTTTCCAGGGAAAAGGCAACAGACTATGCTGGCAACTTTAGGTGTCATGTAGCAGGCACAGGCAGGCCAGACACATTCAGGTGCTCACAGAGTCCAGCATTCAGTTGTGGAAGTCCACAAGACAAAAGCACTCAAGCCAGAGAGTAATTACCAGAAGGGATAAAACTAAGAGCATAGTCAGGAAGTCCAAGGGCCATCCACAAGCCAGAGAGTCTCAAAGTCCCAAACCAGTCCAAGGTCACACAAAGAAATCCCAGTCAGGCACTACAGAGTCCAACAGAACATCTTGTTGCTTCTACAATATGCAGGCTCCCAGCACGGGTTTTATAGGCACTTCCTAACAAGCCCTTGTTAGCAGCCAGCTGCTTGGGAATAATGCTGCAACTACTCCAGGCTGTCATCAGCAAGCAACTGGTGACAGGCCAGGAGACATGCACTCTGTCTCCTTGCTTGCAGCTCCCTTTTAACCCTCTGTCTCTGGCACTCAAAGGGTGGAGGTGAGCCTGGTGGACTGGTCTTAATGACCGAGTCTCACCTGCTGCATCAGGGCTGGGTGGTGGCTCTGGATCAGTTGTTGTTGGTGAGTCTTAGTCAGCCTGCAGCTCATCAGCCTGTTCACTGGCTTCGGCTGACTCAGAGGCAGGCATGCATGGCTCCTAGGGTTACCAAGTACCTACCTCGAATCGGTGGGGGACACATGCTTTCCCTCCAGAACATTCCTGCCTGTAACACCCGCGTTGCACTATGCTGTCGCCCAGACGTGGCGTCAGCATGCTGGGTATGTAGCTGGGCGACGCTCTGGCAATTGGGCTGAAAACTCGATGGTACCATTGCTAGAGCATCGCCCGGCTATGTGCCTACATCACGTCTGGGCGACAGCATAGAGAGCCAGTTTGGTGTAGTGGTTAAGTGCGCGGACTCTAATCTGGGAGAACCGGGTTTGATTCCCCACTCCTCCACTTGCACCTGGAGTGGGGAATCAAACCTGGTTCTCCCAGATAAGAGTCCACGCATTTAACCACTACACCAAACTGAGAAGGGAACCCAAATGAGATTGTTATTCAGATGGTTCTTGGCATATAAAGGTGAAGAGGGATAAAATCTCTCACTAGTCTGAAGACTTAAGCATTGGATTAAGAAAACAGTGGAATAAAGTGGAGTAGCTAAAGGATATAGGGTTGTCAACCTTCAGTTGGGGCCTGGAGATGTTCCAATATTTTGATCCATTTGCAGACTACAGAGATCAGTTCCCCTGGAGAAAATGGCTGCTTTGGAGGGTGAGGTCTATGGCATTGCATTGTACTCTGCTGAGGTCTCTCCCCTCCACAACCCCCTTCCTCAGGCTCCATCCCTCAAATCTCCACTTATTTACCAACCTATAGGCAGCAAACCTAGGAACCGGAAAAGATACTCCTCAGACCCCTATCTTCTTTCTTTCTTTCTTTCTTTCTTTCTTTCTTTCTTTCTTTCTTTCTTTCTTTCTTTCTTTCTTTCTTTCTTTCTTTCTTTCTTTCTTTCTTT
>NW_015164739.1:194454-233648 GCF_001447785.1 Gekko japonicus
TTTCAAACTACAATAATTAGTGTTCTTAACAATGTTTCCATTAGCTGTTTTTAGCTAATGAATATATGTGAAGATGATATTTCAATGTTAACTCTGACCCCAATGCATAGGTCCTTGGGCAAAACAGCCAGTTCCTTACCTGCCCCTCTGTGCATGATCTCTCTGGACTGATCACCTGGAACATCTGTTCAGAAGAAGCCATCCCCTATTGGCCAGAAAAGGAGGCACATGCAGGAGCTTGGCTCCTGGAGCAAAGGAAACTTTGGATCCTGGTTTCCCCCAGCCCCAACCAATAGCCACTTGGCGGGACATTCAAACCCTCCAATGGGAATGGGGGGTGCTGGGTGGATATGTATATAGTTGGCCCTATCGGGCCGTTAGAGTTAGTCTTAGTTGGAGTGAAGTACACTAAACGTGTGCAAAAGCATGTCGTCGTCTGAGTCCTCCATGCGGCGAACCCAGTACTTTACAAGGTCCACTTCTCCTACACACACACACAAACATACCAGATGAGGGTTCGAGAGGCAAACTATCAGTATACACGTTTGTGCCCTACCATTAGACAGGATGATGTAGATATGGAGGTGCTGTATCAAAGCAGCGAATTGAATTGATAATACGTTTACTGCAATGGGGGGAACACCTTGGCAACTTTTTGCCCCAGGAATCCAAAGGTCTTTGGCTGTTTCTTCCTTTTGCAGATGAGTATGGTGGATTTTCCTCCTTGTACCTGGCTTTTGTACACACAACATTTTTGTCAAAGCAATCTGTTCACTTACAGGGTGATTGACTCACCTATTGGGTGAATTGGAGCTTCTGACTCTTAAAAAAAAAATCAAAACTGTAATAATTGTTTTAAAATTCCAGAATAGCTACTTGTGCTGTGTCTTGTGGAGAGAGAATGAAAATTGTGTGTTGCATACTATGGAAAACTTGGCACACGTGCGTATGATGTTATGTGAAGGGGGGGGCATTATATTTGCAGTTAATTCTGCTTTAGCTGGTACAAATCCTGGGACATGAACCTAAAACAAGCCAAATTTGTGAATAAAGTTTAAGAGGGTTTTTTGTTTTTTCCTGGAGGTGGATTTTATCTTTTATGACTACAGAAGTAGCAATGACTAGAAAAGATGAGGTGCTCATTCACTTCTCACAGCTATAAGCTGTGTTTTAGTATATAGTAGGGCAGTAGCAAGGTTATAGAAGGTTAATGCAGCATTTGAAGGCTCTGCTTTGTGATTTGCAATTTGGTGCGCATTTATTCTGAGAAATCCCCTCTCTATCAGAATGCAAAAGTTCCATCTTAAACCCATCAATGCCATGCAAAGGTAATATCAATAACATCCCAACAAAATACATTTTAAACTTTGACACAGTGAACTACACTGGCATAAAAGGAACAATAAAAGCCCCACAGTAGAGAGAATTAAAAATCGGACTCCTCAATACAATATTGATTTCCTTTAAGTGAATAAAGAGGAACTTCCCATCACAACAAGGCTGCTGACAAAAACCCATCAATAATGAAGGGAGATTGGAAGAGTGTAAGAGAGAAAATAGAATTACATGTGCCTCCTCTTGCTTGTTTTATTTGAACAGGCTCTTTAAAGACAGTGCAAAAGAACAGTGACAGGTAGAGAGGATTTCCTTTTGTTGTCTTGCACTTCTTTGTGGCTCTGTCTTCTATGGAGCCAGTGGCATTGAATTACTTTTAAAAAGAGAGCCAAATAGGATTTGTAACTGGAATCCATTAAAAGGAGGCATGACTGAAGGCCATTATAGTGCCAATCCTAAGCAGAGTTATACCCTCCTAAGGCCTTTCAAGACAATGGGCTTAGAGAAGTGTGACTCAGTTTAGGAGAGCACCGCCAGAATTCTAACCGTGTTTTCAATGGGCTTAGGCTGGAGTAACTGTTGTGTAAGACTGGAAGCGTTCAGAACAGAGGTCTAGCCCACCTACCCAAACCTCCTGCTCCCTGTAGCGAAGAGAGATTTCTCCTATGCAAAGCTTCTGCAACATTAGCCTGGATCAGCCATGCTGAGCTGGTACATAGCAGCTAAGAGACTGAGGTCTGAATGAAGAGGTCTTCAGTTGGAATGCTACCAGTTCATTCAGTATGTGACCTTAGGCAAGCTAGGCTGAGCGCCAGCCTTCAAACTGCAATATAGGAGAGCCATTACTGGCTTCCTTACAGAATTGCAAGAAGAAAATGTAAGTCCTAAACATCCTAAGCCACTGTATAAATTATTATTAACAAAAAATAAACAAGAGCCTTGTAGCACCTTAAAGACTAAACCCTATAAGTCTGTTACAGTCTTTTTGTCTGTTTGTTTCTGTAGCTGATTAAAGCAGCTACCTCTCTAAAATTCTCAATGTTTTTATTTATGTTATTTACAGTCCACCTTTCTCACAGGGACTCACAGCGGATTACGCAGAGTGAGTCAGTACAATAGACACAACAGGACATTCAATTACCAGTGCCTTAGAAGCCTGGAACCACCAGAAAGAACTAAAGCAAAGCATAAGATTAACATGATAGGATCCTACTTAATAATAAGGGACATGCAACAGTATAGACCACATTCCCCATCATTTATCCAGGTAAGATTGTAACCTGTGCAAAAAAGCCGTCTTTAATATAATATTTGTAGTATTCTGCTTGTATTATTTTATTAATTCTGTGGTGGTTGTACACAATAAAATACAGAAGGAAGAGCAAAGGTTTGTATGCTTGTATTGGAAATTTGTATTGTATTGCATATTTGTAGTCTTCAGGCCATAGTAAAAACTCAATAACTGTTAGAATGGGTTTCACAAAAATTACAGAATCTTCCTCTCTTTATGTTCAGAACTCTGTTCATTTAGACATCCGGTTTATGGCGACACGCTGGCAGACGCACCTCCCAGGGGTGCGATCTGCGCTCTGGCAGTTAGGAGGGGGGGATTGTTCGCCACCACCCCGGAGCCTTTGCAAAAGGCTCCTAGCCATGAAGCTTTTGAAAGGTGGCCTCTTCACCAGCGTCTTCACCAGCGTGTTGCTGGGGAATTGAGGTGCCCTTTCGCCCCAACGGTCCTGCTGCTATGCGTCCGTATGGAACTAGAGCCGCTGACCGGGACAAGCATCGGAAATCGAGCGTTTTAAACGGATTCTAAGCAAGGTCTTATGACCAACAACAAACAGTGAGTCGAGTAAAAGCTAAATACCAGCAATTTAAAAAGAAAGCCCTCCCCTGGGAACAGCGAGAAAAACTAAAAAGCGATCTAACGGGGGGGGGAGTGGAAGTTAAAGCGTTGAAACCTGTTTTAAGAAACTTACCAGAACGTGGATAAGCGTATGGGCGAATTTCAGAGACTTTAGCAAGTCCATACAAAAGTAAACAATCCATAAAAATGGCGCGGAAAAAAACGGAGAGAGAACAAGCAAAAGTGAAACCACCGGGGAGCATGAGCCCACGGCCGGAAGAGACCACTGAGTTCTCTAAACTCCTGGCGGATTCTTTGCGCTCTCTACTGGATCAGATGACTAACACCAGCAGCTGACAACTTTAAACCAGAACTTTGCAGCTCAGCGGCTCCAACTGTCTGAAAATACAAAAAAGATGGCGCAAACAGCTGAGAAAGTAAAGGAAATGGATGCCAACTCTAAAAAAGTTAAGAAAAAGGTGCAAATGCTGGAAAAGAAGCAAGCTTCGGATGAATTTCAACTTTTACAATTGCAAATGGAGAAAGCTAACCTGGTCCTCCAGTTCCAATGGGTCCCTGAATCCAAAGATGAGAATCTAAAACAACTTTTGAGCGATGCATTAGCTCCAGTTACAGATTTAAAAGCGGAATACCTTAGAAGCGAAATAGACGTCACCGCAGACTGTGACTGCAGCCATGAAATTAAAAGACGCCTGCTCCTTGGGAGGAAAGTGATGGCGAACCTAAACAGCATGATAAAAAGTAGAGACATCACCCTGCCAACAAAAATACGCATGGTCCAAGCAATGGTATTCCCAGTAGTCATGTATGGCTGCGAGAGTTGGACTATAAGGAAGGCCGAGCGCCGAAGAATAGATTCGTTTGAACTATGGTGCTGGAGAAGACTCTTGAGAGTCCCTTGGACTGCAAGAGGATCAAATCAGTCAATCCTAAAAGAAATCAACCCTGACTGTTCCCTGGAAGGCCAGATAATGAAACTGAAGCTCAAATACTTTGGCCACCCAATGAGAAGGGAGCACTCACTGGAGAAGACCCTGATGCTGGGAAAGATTGAAGGTCAAAGAAGACGGGGACGGCAAAGGATGAGATGGTTGGACAGTGTCATCGATGCAACGAACATGAAACTGAGCAAACTTCAGAGGACAGCGGAAGACAGGAGGGCCTTTCCTTTTCTTTCCTTTCTCCCTAGATGTAGACGACCCTTTCCCTTTTTTCATTGTAGTTTGTAGTTTTTTGAAAATGCAATAAAAAAATCCCCTCCGGGGGGCATAAAAAACCCCAACTCTGTTCATTTAGATTGTTTTTGTATTCAAACCATTGGGGTTCACATTTCCAAGGAGGGATGTGGATGTGGCAGAAAAAGCACAGCCAAGGGTGGAAAAGAGGGGCAAGTACTGTAGGGCAAGACAGTGTTTGAAAGCAACCTATATTTTAAACCTTGCCTGATATATCCTCCTTGTTGGGGCAAGACACTAAGAGGACCAGCAGTGTTGAAGCTTTGTTAAGTTCACTGATTCCAGTGGACTTAGACATGTGTAGCTCTGCTTTCGATTGCACTGTAAACCTGCTAATGCCAAAGAGGAAGAGTTAATTTTTACCCACCCTCCAAGTTCCAGATGCTACCTTCGTGTTTTACTAGTACCATTGGCATGGCAATGTATATGTAAATACATACCACTATAAAATATCATTGGACAAGCATCCTTTACACACAAAAATAGTACTATTTGAGATAATATGGCAGCCCCACCATTTGGTTAGGGATAGGAGCCAATTTGAAAAACAGTTGATGCCCAAGAAGATAGTGACCAAAACAGCAAGTAAAATGGCAGTGATCCAAGAAAGGAGAGACATGAAGGCATGGAAAGGAGAGGGATGAAGGAATGAAAAAAATATGTCTCTCACTATTCAGAGAGGCTAAACAGTATCTTCATTTTCTAGTACAACTCTCATAGCTTCATGATGTCAGGTACAAACTTGACTCAAGGGCTTGGAAAAATCAATGAGATTATTAATTTCTAGTTTTAAAATGTTATACACCACTTTGAGAAGGCTCTTGTAGTCATTTTCACAATAAATGTTTTGCGGCTGTCTGCAGTAGGGAAGTTGCTACAGAAAGACCCACATCTGAGCAGTTTTTAACAAAAAGAATCTAAAGGGGTTTGTGTCAAACTTAATAGGTTATGTCAATGCTGGATGTTTAGAAATAGGTTAACAAATTTAAAAGGATCATGATAGTGGTGTTACTGTGTTCCAAGTCTCCTGTGCATCTGTACATGCTCCAGCCCTCTTGAACCCCCAAAATACCTGCCACTACCTAGGGTCATTTAGTTTGGATTTCTCTTGCCCAACCAATAAGTTTCTTTTTGTACACATTTCGATATATGTGAGAGATCAGGAAGTGTTCCCCACCTCCCCTCTCAAGAGGAGAGATTGAGAGACTTCTGGGTTGCTTTCCTCCCACAAAGCCAAAAGAACAAATAGTTTAAACATTTTATGCTATATGTACTATGGCGGAACAACCCCACTCTGACCAGCAGGCCCCTTCTGTCCTGCCTTCCAAGGTGTCTGAACCAATGTTCCCTCTAAGCTGTGGGGTCTTGTGAGCAAAAATCCTACTTTGTGAGCTAGTGGCATTAAAGTTGTGAGCGAGCCATTAGGTTGCTGCATAAATTAGTTGCTCTGGAGCCATCCTTCCTGAGCTAAGGCAAAAATCTGTGAGCCGGAGGCTAAAAAACGGTGAGCTAGCTCACACCAACTCAGCTTAGAGGGAACACTGGTCTGAACACCAGTGGCTGTCCAAGGGTCTCTGCCTGGCATGTGCCACCCACCTGGCTTTTCCAACACCTGGAGGGGTTTCTCTTCTCTCTCTGTCTGTTCACCCACTGCCACCACCTGGCCTTTGTAGGAATTGCCCACCGAGAGGACTGGGGCTTTCAGCTTCACTTCCGTCAGCCTCACTTCATGCCTGTGTCTCCTGTTACCAGGTGTTTGCTTACCATGGGGACCCTTGCACACCACTAGGGGAGTAGCCACTTGCCAGTTGACTGCCCTCTTCCCTCCTCTGGTGCTCTTTTTGGAATACTGTGTCTGGGACACTGGAGGTCTACTATCGCCACTACCATTTCTTTTAAAAAAATGCTCACGTGCATAATCTCAGCACAGCAACAGATTGGACAAGAGATCTAAAAGAAAGGTATAAAATGCCATTCCTCGGTCCCACCCTCTGTACGCACCCCAGTGGATGTTGATCGAAGGCAGACTCTTTAATTTAAAACATTTTAGTGGGTCTAAAGGCTGGGTTCCCATTCCCTTGGAGCCTCTGCTCAGGCCTGCAGTCCTGCACATGGTAATGGCCACCTTCAGCAGACCCCAGGTGAAAGCTTTGTCTCCCTCGATGGAATCAGCCCAAAACGTAATAGTTTATGTCAAGGACTTAATAGAAACTTAAAACTTAATAGCTTGTGCCAAGGACTTTTTACATCTCTCTTTCCACACCCCTTGGGGGGGGGGTTTTCCAAAGAATCCCTTCCTCAAACCTCCAGGAGTAAACGCTTTTAGCATTTTAGCATTTTAGCATTTTAAATCTCCAAGCTCTCTCTACCATGCTAGGTGTCACCTTTCCAGCTGGAGGGGGTATGATATCCAGCCAGGCCTGCCGTTTACATTTCTCATGCCTTGGAGGGTGAGGCAGGTAAGCAATTGACATCTCCCACACACCTCCCACACACACCCTGTGTAGTGTCGAGAGATAGAAAAACTTTTTAAAACTCAAGGTGAAGGTCTTGTTGAGTAGAAACCTCCAAAGAAAACACACGAATAAGATAACAAGAAAATTTAAAAAAGAGAAAAAGGTCTTGTTGAGTAGAAACCTCCAAAGAAAACACATACACGAATAAGATAACAAGAAAATTTTAAAAAGAGAAGACTATGGAATACAGAAAATGACAGGAAAATAGTTGGCTTGTGATCTAAAGATGGCTGACTTCCCTACTGGACTTGACAAGAGAGAAACAAAGGTTTGCACCTATTGGCCCCATATTTTAAGGGGTTCCTCTGAAGTGAGGACTAGGGAATTCTCTTTTAGCCTTGTCAGAAAACGAGCTCAACATTTTAAACTAAAACGTGGAATTGACTTCTAGAATCAGTCATCTTACCAGAGAAAGGCAGTTAATATGATAACCACTCTTCAAGAAAGGACTTGGTGAGAGGGGTCCAAGAAATGAGCAGCCTGTCAGCTTAATATCTGTCCCAGGTAAATGGATGATATGCAGCATAAGAAACATAGAAGAGGAAATGCAAGTCCCTAAAGACTAAATACCTGAGAATATGCATGGAGCATGAATAAGCTGCATCTCCCTCCTGTCCCTGCATGAAAATTCCTTAGAGGTCCCGTTATGTTAAGAGCATTTTGGACAATGATAACCAGTCAGGGTAACACTAATTTTCCATAATAAAATGCCAAAAAGCTTTAAGCCATCCAAGCTCTGCTAAAGCAATCCACGTGCAGAATCACGTTGCCACCTCAGTTCAAATCTGTATGTGTAAAATAATGCTCGGAGGATAGAAAATGTCCATATTGAGGGTTGCTACTATGCCGATGAACTTTGCTTGAGGTGGGTTATAATTTTTCATGGGTCTATATTGTCACAGTGTGTGCAGCAATAGCGCTTTGTATTTCTGTCACTCTGAGGGTCGAGCATCCCATACTCCTGGATAGTAAGTGTACCCACCATGCCAACAATTAGTGTTTTGTGAGGTCTGATGTTACTGATGGCCAGTTTGGGGGGTGGGAATGACTGCGGCCATTCCTTTCCTCTCTTCCATCCCCAATAGCACATTCAGAGCAGTACAATGAGAGCCAGCATGGTACAGGGGTTAAGAGTGCTGGACTAGGATCTGGGAGACCCAGGTTTGAATCCCCACTCTGCCATGGAACCTTGGGCCGGTCCCACACTCTCAGCCTCACCTACCTCACAGGGTTGTTGTGAGGATAAAATGGAGAAGGGGAAAAT
Source organism: Gekko japonicus (assembly GCF_001447785.1). Lineage (NCBI taxonomy): Eukaryota > Metazoa > Chordata > Lepidosauria > Squamata > Gekkonidae > Gekko > Gekko japonicus. Next base: position 202,675 of record NW_015164739.1, read on the forward strand.
GGTGTTAGCTGCTTTGGGTTCCCAGTGAGGAGAAAGGCTGGGGATGAATAGAGTAAATAAATAAGCTGACAATGCAATCATCTACTTCTGTTGAACACACTGCACACCCGGAGAATGCCATAGAACTTGGAAAGAAAATTGTAGGCTTCAGGCTACTGATCTCAAGATGGGAGAAAGAAGGAAGGTCGACATGGCCCATCAGAACAGAACATTAATGATATGTCTGTGCCTTCTAAAAACAGAATGTTATTTATACGGCTGTGCCTTCTATCAGGCAATGTGGGAGTTAAACTGTTGGACTTTATTTTGGAATTGTGTGCACAAGACACTGGACTGGATATAGTGTCTTTAAACCCACGTTGCTTTTGTGTTCTGCTTTTTGAGACTGTGTCTCCTTGTAATGCTTTTGTATGATGAAAACTATGGAGAAAGATATATTTTTTGAATAATATGTTTTGTACAGCACTTGGATTGGGTCCTTTATAGTGAGCTACCATAGGTGCTGGTCTATTTGTGGTTGTATAGGTCGGTAGTTCAGCAGTTCGAGACCCGGGTGCCGCATGATGGAGTGAGCTCCCGTCTCTAGTTCCAGCTCCTGCCAACCTAGCAGTTCGAAAGCAAGAAATTGCAAGTAGATAAATAGGTACCACTTCTAGCTGGCCTAGTGAGAGAGCCGGCCCTGACCGTGGAAGATGGGAAAGCCAAGTAGATTCTGCTTCACCATTGGCAAAAAAAATCCTCAGTTGGGCAGGACTACTGATGGGACTAAGTAGCCCTGCCAACCCTTTGGTAGCCATTGCTTACAAGGGGGAAAAGAACAGAGGAATACGCCCTGTAGTCTGAGCATGGTATCCAATCTATCTCTCTGCCTCCACTTTCCCTTACTATTCCTAGACCATGGAAGAAGGGAAAGCCAAGTAGATTCTGCTGCACCAGTGGCAAAAAAATCCTTAGTAGGGCAGGACTACTGATGGGACTAGGTAGCCCTGCCAACCCTTTGGTAGCCATTGCTTACAAGGGGGAAAAGAACAGAGGAAACATGTTGCTTTGGGAGCTAAGAAAGAATTCAAGTAGATGTCATACAAATGTTAGCGTTGCATTTGATTCACATTGTGGATGTTTGCAGTGTGACTTAAAATAACCAATTTGACACAGTCACTTCGAACAGCATATAGCAATGGCTAATTTTCTTCGAGCTGTGGTACATCATATTGTTTTTGTTTCTTCATAATCATGTGTCCTGCTGCTGCTTATGAAATAACACAATGCAGACACTGTATTCTGTAACCATGTGGCATTTTTTACCCTCCAGAAGACAGAGATGCTATTATTCTGTGCTGCAGTAGGAAGAAATGGAGTACTATGGGGTGTCTAGAAAACAGGAGTTGGATATAAAGTTCAACAGAAGGAAAACAACTTAGCTATCCCCATCCTTTGGGCTACTTCCTGTAGGTCTGTGAGTCACACATGACTGTACACCTAATTTTATATAAAACAGTAGTATATTGGACTTATATTATCCCTGTGGCTGTAGCCAGAATTCAAATAATTGCACAAATAGTTCTGCATGCCCAGTGATTCTCTGGACATTGTGGTTCTTGCTCAGCAGCCCTCCCTCCAGGTCAAAGAACTTTTGGAACTCTTGGGAGTTTCAAAGGCAGTTTAAAATATGGGGTGGTTGTTTGTGGTTTTTTCAAAAAAAACTTTTAAAAATTCCATTAGGGGAGCTGAAGTAGCTCTTTGGATATCAGTGTGTGCATATAAGAAAACACAGCTCTGATGCACAAAGGAAGAGCAATAAAATAATATAACCACATACCATGAGATTAGAACAAGGATACACCACCATGGCAGCTGCCTTCCTCTGTGTGGGAGATGTACCTGGGAAAGGAATACTCTTTATTTTTCAGGACATCACCAAATGGAGAACCAGACTGCCCAGATTGTTCTGGTTCTACTTTTACCTGTTCCAGTAATAGTGGGTGGTGGCACACCAGTTTAGGTGGAAGCTGACTGATAATTTATTGGAGTTGTGCAAAAGAATCCAAATCATCTCCATCTTGGTTATCTGCCTATATTGACTATTTGCAAGTCATGCTGTTCTCTGCCTAACGATATTTTTGCTAATCTCTAACTATTGTGTGTTTTAGTATGCATTGCTGTGTATGTAACCAAAAGAATTTGGTGGAATTAATTTCTACTGCACAATCAACAAATCAACCACTGAGATTTCTAAAATCCCATGTTACTTCTTCAGGCAACATCAGCTCTGCAGGCTGTAAGAAGTATAACACACTCTGGAGTCAGTTCAAGGTTGTACCCAAACATGAATGAAAAGTAAGAGAATGAAATGGAATTACTTAATATCCCTGCAAATTTTATGCATGTTTGAAGATTTGATGATACATTCATTTTTGTTTTTTGTTTTTGTTAATTGGTAATGGGATTTGGTTATGAAAATCCTTAATAATGTGAAATAGAAGTCAGATACCTTATTTATTTTTAAAATTTACATGCTGCCTCTTGCCGCTAGGTGGTTCTGAAGCGGCTAACAACAGCTAAAACATTTTTAAAAATCTCAGTTTAAAAACATCCAAATAAAACTAAAAAGCAGACCACATACACCAAACCCAGCTGACTAAAAGCCAAGTGGAAGAGCTCTGTTTTGCAGGCCCTATGTAACTTAGGTAAGTCCCGCAGGGCCTACATGTCATCTGACAGCTGGTTCCACCAGGATGGGGCCACCACAAAGAAGGCCCTTGTCTTAGTAGATGCTGGGCAAATGTTCCAGGGGCCAGGCACTACGAGCAGGTTCTGAGATAAAGAACACAAGTTGGGGGGGGGGCGCACATGTTGGAAGAGGCAGTCCATCAGATATGAAGGTCCCAGGCTGTTTAGGACTTTAAAGGTAATCCCCAGCACCTTGAATTTCATCTGGAACTCCATCGGCAGCCAGTGCAGCTGTTTCAAGACAGGACAGATATGATCTATCCAAGGAGAGCCCATCAGCAATCTTGCTGCTGCATTCTGGGCTGCCTGTGGTTTCCAGAACGCCTTCAAGGGCAGCCCTGCACAGACCACATTATAGTAGTCTAACCGGGAGGTGACTGTGGCATGAATCACTGTAGCCAGGTTGGACCGGAAAATGCTGTCTGCTCACCTTTGCTAATCTAAGAAGGGAAACTTTCCGCTGAAATTATCAACCAACCAATCAAAGTTTATTATATTAGTTATGGGTCATCACAATCAGTAGAAGAGATACATAGAACTAATACTGGTATTTAAATTAAAAATGACATGACTTTGAATGTTACAAACAGCAAAAGGAGTATGGATTTTTGAAAAAAGTATCAGATTAATCTGTTCCCTTCTATTGATAAGGGAAATCCCTCAAACTAGCAAGGGAGTTTTGTGTGGGAGAGCAAATCTTCATACATGCAGCTCACCCACATCTGCATTGTTCGGTTTATCCAGGACTCAGAAAAAACAGGAAATGTCTTTCTGATGAAGACGGGTGTACATCAGCATCGGGGCAATCAACTGCACTCAGAGCACGGTCAGTTTAAGGGAGCTGTTACAGTATAAGAGAAGAATCAACTAGAGAAAAACACTGTCATTTCTGCCTATCTTTTATGCTGTCTATTACTCTTAATTTAACAGTGTCATTATTATTATTTAAATTCATTGCTGGAGTAGTGATGGTGGTATAAAATTTCTGAAATTTGTCTTTTTCCATTGTGAGGATTTCTCTTCAGCAATTTTCTGCTTGCATTAGAGCTCTTGGACCAAGAGGAAACAAAAGAAAAAAAAAATCACTGTAGCCACTTGCAGTAAGTCAAATTTATGGTGTCCTCAGTTGTGTTTCTATATATGCAAGGTCTTGTGCATCCACTTCCAGGGCACTGTAATATATACGGAGGAAAGTGTTATGTGTTGCACAAATGGAACTGTGCTAAGTCTGTTTATCTTCTTGTCTGTGCATCACTGGATCCAAGCCACTGTCTTAGACCTGTGACTCTCAATTGTTAAAGACCTCATACTGTGGTAGTTCCACACTTAACATTACAGGTAGATTCCAGAGGGTGTTCTGGTTCTAACATTTAAAGACTTATGTCACCAACCATGGTCTGGATATCTCAAGGAATTATTTCTCCCCTACAAAGTCCTCCAAACTTTAAGATCTGGTTATGAGTTCCTATTAGGGTTGTCATGTCCCTTGGAGCAGCTGGCAGGGGATGGAGGGTACACTTACCAAGAGCGGGGAGGAACACCAGGGATTAATGCGACGTGCCTATGTGACCTTGAAGTGACATAGGCATGTTGGGCGGCAACACTGTGGTTTTTGGGCAAAACTCTATGGCAGAATTAGCTTCTTATACTCTGGTTTCTCTTCAGATTGCATAAATCTTTCGCCTTCTACCATAGAGATTTGCCCAAAAACCACAGTGTTGTCCCCGACGTCCCTGATGTGCCTACATCCCTTCTTGGTCATGTAGGCACATCTCATTAATTTCTGGCATTCTTCCCTTTGGGGGAGAGTAATTCCTCTCTTCGGCCAGCTGGCAGGTGGCTGAGAGTTGGGAGCTAAAAGTGGGAGACCCCCACCTGGGGGTCTGGCAAACCTAGGTCCTGTTATGGTTTCTACCATCAAATTTATTTATTTATTTATTTTAATTTATACCCCACCCTCCCCACACGCGGACTCAGGGCGGCTTACATAGGCACAAAGTGCAATAGAGGTAAAACAGGTTAAAAACAGTTAAAACCAATTCACATCCAACAGGATACATGAGAGACTATAAATACACACTCCCCCTTGCATATCAGGAGGGTATCAGAAAGGGGGGGGGCGCCATGGGCCACAATGTTCCAGATGACAAATCAGCCCAACCCGGCGATACTGCTCTGCAGTTGCATGGTGGTGGTAGCGGCGGCGGCGGCGGCTCCTACTCAAAAGCCTGGCAGAAGAGCTGCGTCTTGCAGGCCCTGCGGAACTGTAAAAGGTCCTGCAGGGCCCTGATCTCTTCCGGGAGCTCATTCCACCAGGTAGAAGCCGCCACCGAAAAGGACCTGGCCCTCGTGGTAGCAAGCCTGGCCTCTTTAGGGCCCGGGGTCACCAGGCGGTGATGTGACCCCGACCGAAGTGCTCTTTGGGGCCTGTGTGGGGAAAGGCGGTCCCTCAGGTATGCCGGACCCTGGTGTAAGATGTAAGGGTGTAAGATGGTCATTCACTGGGAATAACACATGGTTGGTGGCCCATGCTTTGTAGCACTTCCTCCCAAAGGAAACTTTCTCATCCAGTGGCTCCTTCACAACACATCATAGAGAAATGGAAAGTGACTCTCCCACTACTCAAGTAAATGTGACTAGGCATACTGAGAGTAATTCTAAGCAGGTCTAATCAGTGAGTTTTACTTCCAGGAAAGTGTTCCTAGGATGGCACTGCTGTCAATTAAACTGATTATATAACCAAAAGCTGTATCCCACCATAATCTATTCATAAAGCAGGAAAATGAAATATAGAACTTGAGCTCAAAAATATGTTTTCAATGTCAGAGTTTAGCATAGGCTAAAGCCATTCGTCTGGGCTTTAGTGGGCAGGCTTTCCAGGACAGAAGTCATAAATTTCAGGCCACCATTGCAATCTCTGCTGATACTAGTGGTGGGGTCACACTACCATCTACATCCCCTAAACTCAGGGGTCATTTTGTAGAAAAAGAGGTACAGGAGCTTATTAGCATAACTTATTTGCATATGCCACACCCCCTGACATCACCGGAAGTGTGTCAGAAGGCAACACCCACCACTCAGGCTCCACTGGACTGTTTTGGATTGCTAGCTATTGGGGAGGGGGGAACATGCAGATCTGCCCTCACAGAGGAGGGAGAGCTTGTACCTGAATAAAACTTGGTCTTAAAGGTGCCACTGGACTGTTTTGGATTGCTAGCTATGGCGGGGAGGGGAACGTGCAGATCTGCCCTCACAGAGGAGGGAGAGTTTATACCTGAAGACAGGCGGCGGGGGGGGGGGGTTTGCAACTTACCCGGCTGTTTTTTGCTCCTCGTGGCCCAACTGAGGGCTGCTGGGAGCAGGGGGTGGGGCTTGTTGCATGTGCCCACCCCTTGGGCTCCTTCCTGCCGGAACTCTGCTCCTGTGCAGTCTCGCAGGAAATGACCCCTGCCTAAACTCAATGTATGGATTACAACACGCAGCTAAGTGGTAAGGAGCAGATGTGTAGATACCATGCATGTAAAGGGAAGAAAAGGTTTCCATACCTCAAAGCTTAGAATTTATAAACATTTCATATAGAGCTTTGTCTTTTTTTTTTTGCACATAAAAATGATTCCTTAATTGATATATGCAGGGGGATGCTTAAGGGCATAAATCAAGTGAACAGCCTTAAAGATGTGCTTCTCACAGAGTATGCTTCCTTTCATTTGGCTGTAAAATGTAGTAGACACCCATGGTACTGAAGTAATAATTACCATGTCTCCATGGACTTCCAGCATTTTCTTGGGCAAAAGCCCAGAGTCTGGTCTGGATCTGAGAAATGACTGAAATCCAGCTTCAAGCAGGATGACTTAAGTGTTACCTCCAAATGCTTAGATCTGAGGAAAGCAGGGTTTTTTTTTGGGGGGGTATCCAATTTCATATTGTTTTTCTTTTGTTTTTGAGAGAACCCTAAAAAGAAATATATGAAGCAACTTCCAAAGAGAAGGGAGATATTTAGAATATACTGGAGAAAATAATAATGAAAAAAATAATTTGTATTTCTCAACAGAACAAGGAGCTGAAGAGAATACAATACTGGGACACGAAAGGGGTAAGTGGCTGCTGGCGACTCTTCCTCAACAGGAAGGTTCTATGCCAGTCATTCACATAAACAATTCTTTGGGTTCTCTCCTTATCATAGTTTCTCAGTCTCTGGGTGTTTACGACCTGAAGCTACTGCAGTGTTGTCTGAAATTCTGATTCATGCATCTCAATTTCTTTTTCCTTTGGAACTTGCAATGTTCCTCCCCAAAAAACATTTCTGTTCTTTAAAAAAAATAACAGTCTGCACTATCAACTCTAGCAGCCGCATCCTTGTGATTATGGAGACCCAGTACGGTGTAGTGGTTAGTGGCAGACTAGGATCTAGGAGAACCAGGTTTGAATTCCCACTTTGCATTGGAAGCTTGCTGGGTGGCCTTGGGCCAGTCACATTCTCAGCCTAACCTACCTCATGGGACTGTTATTATGTGAATAAAATGGAGAACCTATGTAAGCTACCTAGGATCCCCACTGGAGAAAAAAGATGGGGTATAAATGCAGTAAATAATAAATAAATAATTATGGCAGTTTCTGATGGGCTAAAAGCAGTCCATTCAATAACCTGGGTAAAAGAGTATGTTCTAAAAAAAAAGCAAAAAGAAAAGGCTGTGTGGGGAATTTTAGAAATTAAGGGATTTTTGCACATCAAAAGAAAATTATTCCTTGATATATGTAGGTGGATGCTAAAGAACAGGAATCAAGTGAGCAGTCAGTGTCATGAAGTCTGCATTTGGTTAATTGATGGTATCTGTTGATATGAATGAAAGTTCATGAACCTTTCTTTGACTGCTTGGATCCCACCTAAAATTCCCATGGATGAAGGGATTTCTGTCTAGAGGATACAATTTCCTCACTCCCCCCTCTTGCCGCAGCCCCAAATGCTCCTTAACTGCTACTCCTGGAGGATGGTGGACCCCTGGGAAGAGTTTAGGAAGAGTTGCAGTCCTGCTGCCGGGGGGGGGGGGCAGCAAAAATCACCCCCTTTATCTGCAGAACTTCTAGGTGTGATCCAAACCTAGGTGTATTCAGTAAGCATATGGGAAAAACCCCAATAAATATGGTCACTAAGCAGAAAACCTACCCTACAATCTTTAAATTAATTTCACCTTCCAATTGACATCCTGCAGGGTTCATAATGTGGTTACCAGATGTACATAGCACAAAATCACTGGCCAGGCAGCTGTATGCTGGGCAGATTGAAGGCCAAAGTTAGGAGCATGTCCCATCAGGTACTATATTGACTGCAGTGAAATAAATGTGATTTATGCAAGCGAGGAACTATTTATAAAGGGGCTGTGCCAACTGCCAACGTAATCCCTAACCATGGATTTTAGCCATAATTTTGTGGTTGAATGTGGAATATCAGTGGTACTCTAATTTATGGAGCACCCATCAAATAATTCATAGTAATCCTATAATACTTTATAATAAAGTCTGTTGAATTTATTTCTTCCAGCAGTAATAGTTATTTGCAAAATGAAATCCCAAGAAGTTGAAGTGAACTTGTATTTCAAAATACTTTCCCATCTTGACTTTATCCATATGATAGCATCAACCTTAAATGGGTAGTACTTTTTGGAAAGTTTTCATTCCCATTCATTGTACTGGGAAAGAAATTGGCATGAGTTTTAAAATGATGATATGTTGAGATCTAGGATGAGTGCTTGTTAAAATTACACTGCCACTTGCACTTGCCAATTGCCACTGTGATTCAGAACCTGCCTGATAGTTTTCCTTCAGTCAGTTAATGCATTCAGAGACCTATAACTAATTCTGGAGAGTGATGAAAACATGTCATCTTTCTGACATGTGTTCCAAACGACGAGCCTTTTACTTGTCTGCTGGAAGTACAATAGACAGCCTGCAGTATCTCCATCCCAGATGTAATATTTCTGGTCTAGACTTCAAAGAATTTTATGCATGTTGCAAAGCACTAACTCTCACAGAAAGCCCTATTGGACCCAGAAGAGCTATTTAGGTATAAGTACTCCTAAGAACAAAAGGTTGATGGTCTCCATCTAGAACGCAGAGATTTAATATAGATAAATTCTGGGTGCATTTTAAAACTGACAGGGTAGTATAGGGGTGTTTTCCACAGGTGTCAATGGGATGTGATTTATTTTTTTCATCCAATGAGAACTAGTAACAGCACTTGTACATCCCTAGATTTCTTTAGCAAATTATTCATCCAGGAATGCAAATCCAAAGTATAGTATTGTGATATGAGACCTTGGAGACAAAAGGATCTTGGGAAGTTCTGCAGACGCTGACTCTTTGCTTCTTCCTCCTTACCCCCTTTAATTTTTTTGTATTTGGAAGATCACTGCAAGGTTACAATTACCACCATGTGGATCAGCAAACCATATGAAGGCATTTATAGTACATTTCTGACAAGTAGTAGAATGTGGACAGGTGTTGTTTACAGACTTAGGTGCTTCTTATCACTGGCAGATGCTGATGTGCCTTCCCATCTGCATCCCTCATCCCCATATCATATTATTCAAAAGACAGACTGGGAGAAACAGTTCTCTACCTAAAATATAAATGTGTTAGTGATGATGCTCCAGGAGGATTCACTAGAGCAAGGCTACACTCCAAACTGAGAATTTAGCATGCTTTTAAACATACTTAATAGTATGTTAGACTATGTTTTAAAGGATCAGGAATTGGATAAGGAAACTCTGTGTGTGTGTGTGTGTGTGTGTGTGTATGTGTGTGTGTGTGTGTGTGTGTGTTTATTAAAGTATTTATACCTGGCCTTTTGATCTATGTAATCGCCAAAGCAGCACACAAAACAGAATCAAAATACATCACGGTCACACCATGTTCAATCTACAACCATCTAAAATACTAAAAATTGTTTAAATATGCAAAAAGTGACCAAAATAAATTAAAGCAAATATCACATGAGTTAGTAATTTGTATCAGGAAAATAGGTTAACTACATCAGATCAAAAACATCTCTTATCCTCTGGCAGTTAATTGTTTTATCAACAAGAGATGCACACCACACCATTTCGATAAAATTATAGTTTGCATTTATAGATTGGTAGTGATGGAATTCCCTTCGCAGTCAGACTCATTTATCACCATTTGGGCTAGCCTTACACAAATGGACAGAGAATTATTTGCCTGCATATGGAAGGCTCTCAGAGATGGTGCTAAATGAGCAATATAGCAAAGGGAATTCCATAAAGATGAACCCATAAATTCAAACTATATTGTTGGATCTGGCCAGCTTTTTCACTCAAGCTCAGCCAGTCCCCCTCCTTATGACAGCCTTTGTTCCAAACAGCTTTTGTACAAGTGAGTCCAGTGATCACCAGTATAGCTTTTTCAGGTGGGCAAAGGAGCCCTTCTTTTTTTTTACCAGCTACAATAATGTGGTGCACACACTGATCAAAGTTGCTTAAGGAAAACTGTTATTTTTAACAATTTATTTGGGAAGTTTTACCCAATGATATTAAACCAGAAAGTACACTAATGACAGCAACAACAAATTCTCCTTGAATAATACAGTGAGAAAGCCATGTCATTATATACCCTTTGTCATTTCCTATAATGAGTCTTCTTCCAATGGCTTTGTATTTCTGTTGAGGAAAATCCAAGCTGATTGGTGAGGCACGTATTGTCTGAGGCTTTGCTTTGAGTGCAGAACCCAGGTTGTCACAGGTAGAGATTGCTGCAGATGCTGATCTGTCTCTGGCGCCCCTAGAAGAAGCGCATATCCAATTATTTTTAGGAAAAGCTGACTGTACAGTAAACACATTGCTTTTAATAGTGACAGAGCTGTTGGGGGAGAAGGGAATCATAAATCTTTCTCTCTAAAAAGGAATTGACCAAATCTACAGAGAAATAAAAATTGCTCAGGTACAACTGCAACCTTGACAATTAATTTGATGACAATAAGAGGAAATTGGGTGTACCTTATTCCCCCTTCCTCACACCCTGCTTCTGTGGCTTCCATAGCATTACTAATTTACATTAATTAGCCTATGTAACCTAAATATAAGCTGTTAACTAATTTTTATATTCTTCTATGTTCTGTGCATGGGCACAAGGCATGAAGATGCTAAAAGTGTAATTAAAAATGTGTTCAACAAACAATAGTGGCTGCAGGTAGCTTGCAATGAAAATAATAACAGTAAATCAAGAAATAATAATAAATTAGCCTGACCCGGATAGCCCAGGCAAGCCCGATCTCATCAGATCTTGGAAGCTAAGCAGGGTCAACCCTGGCAAGTACTTGGACAGGAGACCTCCAAAGGAATATCAGTGCTGGAATTTCCAAATTTTTCACAAACGCGGGAAAGTCAACCTTCTTGCTCGCATTTGTGAAAAATTTGGAAATCAATGGATGAGAGTGCGTTTCTCCTTTGAGGAAATTGATGGAACAGCATGGAATAGTTATGAAATAAGAAGACACACCTTTTCTAAATTGATGGAACAGCATGGAATAGTTATGAAATAAGAAGACACACCTTTTCTGAGTATCGATGGTTTGATGAAGTTCTTTACGAAACGGAACGTCTACTCCGGAGAATTTCGTCACATCTACGTTTGTAATAGAAGGAGAATTTTGTGTCACATTTGTATAATTGTATTTTTGTAATTCTGAGTATTCTAGTGCATTATTACGATATTACAAGTGTTGTTTGCACAAATTTGCAGTTTTTTTCTTCTGGGATGCAGAGGCAGGCAATAGCAAGCCACCTCTTTGAAACATCCAAGCCCCACTATGGGTCGCCAGAAGTCAGCCATGGCTTCTAGGCACACACACACACACATACAAATACTCACCAAACAAAGGAAAAGAAAGGAACATAAATTAATAACAACAATAATTTTAAAAATTCAAATGCCATAAGCATGGCCATAAAAATTCAAATGCCATAAGCATGGCCATAAGCATGGCCTAAATAAAATTCTTATCTGTTTCTGAATGAAACCTAGAATAAGAACTCTAGGCGTAATCTAGGATCCTCCTGCTGAGGGTATTTGCCTGACACCCGGTACCAGTCCTTCCCACTTCTAAACAGTGAATGGGCCTGTCAGAACACACTGTGCTAGCCTTATATTTGCCAACACAGGTGTGGTCCTGATTTAATAATACAGACTGTATGTATCACCTTGGATGCTGATACCGAGTTCTCATTCTCTTCCTCTCTCTCGTGATCCATTTTAGCAGAATGGTTTGTGCATAAAAATCTACATCGTTGTCTAATTTCCTCACAATGATGCTAACATGCTATTATCTGTTTGAAATAATTATACAGGATTTTTAGTCTTCCTTGTTGATAAGGTGGATTTGTCAGCTTCAGTCGTATATCTGACTTCTCAAGAAACAGGAATTTCTTTTTGCCTGTGAATGCTTCAAAATGTCATCTGCACAGCTCACTTGACTACTGAAAAGTTTGTGTATATGTGTGTAAGGGGGGGTGGAATTTGCCTCCTTTGAAATCCAGGGCATAATGTGAACATTCTGTATTTGTTAATTGATTTAACACTGTGAAGTTCAAAAAGACTGACAGCTATGACATCCTCTGCTTACGCGTATTCTTGTAAAATGCAGCTATGTGATACCTTACAAATGTAAAATGCTTCATGATAATTAATTACCTTCAGCATTCACTTGCTGAGTTGCCTTCTATAGGATAGGCCTTCAGAATTTGTAACTGTGCATCTGACATATTAGCTGAAGCAGAAAGGACTGTTATGTCGGTGGTAACAACTTGGTTTTTTGACAATGAAGAGCCTGAATTTTTATTTTGGTGTTGGCTGTGCATTTATTTATTTTATTATTTGTATTTATTTATTATTTGTATTTCTATCCCACCCATCCCGCGAATGGCTCAGGGCAGATAACATCATTTATAATAAATACAATCAGAATAAAAAATTTAAAACATGGAACAACATAAAACATTAAAATTGGTAGTTACAACTAAACAGAAATTCAGCTGTCTATAGAGGGTTCTGGCCCATTGCTATGGATGGAATAATGGCCAGCTATCAGTGGGTAGATAACAGCAACCTCAGGGAGGCCATGTATGGGCGCCCGCTGCCTCAGCCAGACGCCTGGCAGAACAGCTCCGTCTTGCAGGCCCTGCAGAACTGAAGAAGATCCCGCAGGGCCCTGATCTCAAGAGGGAGCTTGTTCCACCAGGCTGGGGCCAGGGCAGAAAAAGCCCTGCCCCTAGTTGAGGCAAAACAGACGTCCCTCGGGCCAGGGACCACCAGGAGATGTTGATCTTTAGAGTATAGTGCTCTCAGGGGTGTATACAGGTAAAGGCAGTCCCTTAGATATGTTGGTCCCAGGCCGTGTAAGGTTTTGAAGGTCATTATCAACACCTTGAAGCAAATCCGGTACTCAACTGGCAGCCAATGCAGTTGGTGAAGCACAATTCGAACGTGATCCCACACAGGCATCGACATCAGCAAGTGCACTGCTGAATTTTGCACCAGTTGCAATTTCCAGATCAGCCTCAAGGACAAGCCTGCATAGAACGAGTTGCAGTAATCAAGTCTGGAAGTGACCATTGCAATGGTCACCGTTGTTAGGTCTTGGGAAAGATAGGGCTTCAGTAGCCTGATCTGCCTAAGATGGAAAAATGCAGATCTGGTGACTGCAGCAACCTGGGCCTCCATAGAGAGAGAGGCATCCAGTGTTACTCCCAGGTTCCTCACTGCTTGGGTTGGCACCAAAGGCATCCCTTCCAGTGGGAGGAGCCTGGTGCCCACATCTATCCCCCCCGACTCAGGTACAGGACCTCTGTCTTCAATGGATTTAACTTCAACCAACTCTGCTGCAACCAACCAGCCACAACATCCAACGCCTTGGCCAGAATCTCAGGGACGGAAGATGGATGGCCATCCATTAACAGATGTAGCTGGGTGTCATTGGAATATTGATGACAACCCAGCCCATAGCTCTAGATTAACTGGGCGAGGGGGTGCATATAGATGTTAAATAACATTGGTGAGAGGATCGCCCCCTGCGGCACTCCACATTCCAGTGGATATCGCGGGAAGACCCTCTCGCTGAGTGCCACCTTCTGTCCCCGACTATGGAGAAAAGAAGAAAACCATTTCAAGGCAGTCCCCTGAACTCCTACGTCAGCGACGCAGTGGGTCAACAGGTCATAGTCGATCGTATCAAATGCTGCTGTTAGATCTAATAACAACAACAGTGCCGATCCACCCCGATCCAGGTGTCTACAGAGATCATCTGTAAGGGCAACCAGAGCTGTTTCCGTCCCATGGCCAGGGTGGAAGCCAGACTGGATCAAGGATGGAAGCGTCATCCAGGACAACTTGGAGTTGTTCTCCCACCTCTCTCTCAACCACCTTACCCAGGATCGGTAAGTTCGATACTGGGCTGTAGCTGGTCAGGACTGTAGGGTCAATTATGGCTTTTTCAAGAGTGGACGAACCACTGCCTCCTTCAGAGCCTCCAGGAAAGTCTCAGTAGAAAGGGACAGATTGATAATTTCTCCCGTAGGGACCTGAATGCTCTCCTTGCAGGCTTTCACCAGCCAAGAAGGGCATGGGTCAAGGAGGCAGGTAGTAGGCCTCACTGCTGCCAGGATCCTGTTGACTTCCTCCTGGGAGAGTCTATTGAAGTGGTCCAATATTGGACCAGAAGACAGATGAGGGGCTTCCAGTTCCCTTACTGTCTCGATTGTGGTTGGGAGGTTGTGGTGGAGTGTCATGATCTTCTGTGTGAAATAGCTCGCAAATGCCTCACAGCCAATAGCCAATTCGCTACTATTTGGTAATAGACTGACTCTGCATGAAATGTTCTCTACCAAAACTGTGTCCCACAGCACTTTCCTACTAAATATTCTGTGCCACTAAAGGAAATCCACTGGCAGTGAGTGGAGGAGAAATGGCCCAGTCGTCCCCTCCCCTTCTTCAGGACTTTCCTGTAGTGGGCTGAATAGATAGAAAGAACCAGAGTTATGTGGTAGTTAGAGTCCTGTACTAGGAGTAATGAAATTTGGGTTCAAATCTGTACCATGAAGCTCACTTGGCCAGTCACTTTTCTTCAGCCTAAACTATCTCACAGCAAGAAAGGCTTTTATTCGTCTCCTCTTGCTGCTTGTAATTCACAGACTTTTCAAACGATACTATTACAAAATGCCTACATTTGAGTGATATCAAAAATATTTCACAGCATTGTTCTCTACCCCAATGCATTTTCTTGCTTTACTTTGGAAATGTGGTTATTATTCCACATTCTGACACTCCAATGAGAAATGAAGATCTCAAGTTATTTTCTTACAGTTGACACCTCACTTGCCTCCTTATCCCATAGGAAGAGAAAATGAGCCCTGCTGGATCAGATTAATAGTCCATCTAGTCCAGCATATCCCGGATTGTGTTATAATCTTTGGAATGCACCCTCCTAAATAATTAGAAAATGAAAGTCTGGAATGTATTCCTCTTCTGATTGAGAAGATTATGTATAATCTCACTCCAGTTATCTTTATTATACTATTTAGTGAAAAGTTTCATGTGTAGTTTTGAAAGAGATACAGATTATTACTTTAATGCATGAAGAGATGTATAGGAGAGAAACCAAAGGAATCAACTATGAAACCATGAGCATAATCTGAAACCCAGAGAAAGATTCTTTCACCCCACAACTAATTTGAGAGTATGATATGCCATTTTTTGTTAAAGCCACAGATTAATATGGATGGGTGTTTAAATGAGTGAGTGAGTGAGAGAGAGAGAGAGAGAGAGAGAGAGAGAGAGAGAAGAGGAAGAAGGGAAGAAAACGTTATAGTTTAATTTTTAAAGTAGAATTGCTGTTGTCAATGCTTGTCACAAACATAAGCAGCAGTCTGATTTTGAACATGCATTGCATCTGTTTAAATGACGCAACCTGGAGCAATGTGAACTAGTTGTAAATCTACATAAGTATCCTTGCATCCTTGAGTTTGCATATTAAGTCTGTGCCACAGCTTGAAGACATTTTGAAAAAGCTCATATAGCCACATATCTTCCATTGCCATGGCTACATATCTGATGAGATCCAGATGAATAAATTATCTCATCAAAGGTCAGTTGTATAACAACATATATGCTTAATACTGAGTCTCAATTTATGTAGGAAAAATGTCTGTTTATCTCTCTCATTTCTAGCCACCTTTAATGACTGTGCCTATTAGTTGCTTTGAAATATCTTTTGTTAAAAATGTAGTAATCCTTCTCTTGGACTGGTGGTAATAAAGGAAATAACAGTGTAATCTGTTGAAGTCCAAGGCCTTGGAAGGGTAGAACTCTGCTTCGTATGGCACTGTAAACCTGCTCAGCACCTCCCAGTTTACCAGTAAGGATTAAGGAAAATCATATTTTATTTATTGTAGATTTATTGTAGATTCTAGGTTAGCCCTAGAAATCTTCTTGTTATGGTATTCTTGTCTTGAGTTTGTTCTAGGATGCCGAGGCCTGCCACTTTACCTTATGCAACATGGAAATTATATCAAGTGTTAGAATAATCTTTGAGAATGGACTAGCCTCATCAGGTTAAGTTAACTGTGGAGCAATAAAATCTGTGACAGGTCCAGAAATTCTTATCTCTTTATCCAGGCATGGTGGGAGAATAGCCCCAGTTTGCCAAAGGATATCTGGTCAGTTTATGCCTCCCTTAATTTTTAATTGTAACCTCATAACTGTGTTGTGGTGCGGTGAGATGGTTCCTCACTTTGGTAAAGTTTGGTAAAGTCTGAGGAAGCAATCCTAAATAGACCTACTTGGAAGTCAGCCCCATTTCATTCAGTGGGGTTTACTCCCAGGAAACTGTTTTTAGGATTACAGCCTGCAACACAAACAATAAAAAGGCTTTGCCCTGGCACCCCCAGATGGACACAAGACACCCAACAAGGGTTCAACTAGTTTATTTAACTGTGTTCAGCTTATATAAATGGCTGATATGTAATTGCTTATTTCAATGAGCTGATGATTTGGGGGTGGGCTGTGCTCAACATTGGCATGGACTGCCTTCTGGACAGATTCACCTGGCTCCAAACTCAGTCAGCTTTCCCACCATCTTTGCTTATCACTGCCTGCACATCCCTGTGTGCAGAGAATTGTCCAGCTTCTTCCCTCTCCCCGATGTGCCACAAGGCTACTACCATGTTCAAAAGATGCTGCTCAGCCACAAGGGCACTCCTTCACAGCATACCCAGCAGTAAGGCATGTCATGGCCTATTTTAGGTATGCCCTCCATCATGCAGAGGTGTCACTGTATTTGCCAGTTAACTCTACCTATCCAACTATTTGTGGCCTAACCAGTTATAACCAGGGGTCATTTAATAAAAAAGAGGTCATTTGCATAGCTCATTTGCATATGCCACACCCCCTGACAAAGGGCAGGCATGCAAGCATGCCTGGTTGCCTGTCTGATTTTCCCCATCTGGGGAAGGGAAAGAAAGACATTTAAATCCCCGCCCCACTTCCCCGAGTTTTTCCGACAAAGCGGAGAGGCTCAGGGGGAAAAGGGGGCATGTCTGCCCACCTCCCCTTCCCCTCCCCAGCCAACCCACCGTGGGTGAGGGGCACTTAGAGAAGATTAGGCAGGGAACCCAGGCATGGCTCCTTACTGCCAGAGCACTGCTCTGGTGCGCTCCAGCAGGAAATGACCCCTGATTATAACAACCAGGAATATTTAACAGGGAGAAAACCATCCTACAGAAAGAGCATGGAGCAGGCAAAAAAAAAAAAGACTCCTGGCACAGCCAATTTTCAGGAACCCCCCAAAATTCCTGTTCAACCCTAGAGAACAGCTAACCTTGTGCTGCCCCCAGGGAGGGTGAGTGGGTCAGCTGCAACAAAAGGGCTGAAGGCGAGAGGGAGCAACAGGGCAAAATGGCCAGCTGCCCTCACCTTATTGGCTATTCTGCTTTCCCACAGCCAATGGGGGTTTCATGCTTCATTTGAATCAAGCTGGGGGCCGGGGCATAATTTGCTGTGAATCCTGTTCCTATAGCAAAACTGGCCTCAAAGTTAACAGAAACCAGTGCTGATCCTGAGAACTAGTGAAATGCACTTTAATGGAGTGTTATTTATCTCCATACCATGAAAAGTTTTATTTTCACATTTCCACATGTTAGGTCTCTACTAGAGGAACACAACGTTTTTCTTCAGACCTGCTGGTAATCCTAGTGGAAGGTCAAACTGGAGTTCAGTATGCTGGTCATATCTTTGTGAAAAGCTTCTTTGGCCTAGCCTGACCTGGTCAGTGGGAGGAGGAAGAGAGACGATACAACTCCTGAGAGTGAGGAGGAGGGTCTCTTTTGTGCTAATTCCATCAAAGTGGACAGAACTCTTACCTGAGGTCTGTAACAGGTGGCTATTCCCATGTGCCAGCCTGCATGCCTGAGTAGAACACTTTAGAACAACTGTAACCTTTTAAGCTAAACAGCCTCAGGCCTGCCTTTTGCTAACACCCACTAGGGTATGTAAAGAGGGAGGGACGGAGTATGTGTGTGGATATTTTTAAAAAATACATGCTTTATATCTTTTAATGCTGGTAGCGGTTCTCTGTATCATATCAGACCTCCATCTGGTAGCGGTTCTCTGTCAGACCACCATCACTCCAAGCATACTATTTTAAAAACAGCACCTGGAGGAAGGGGAGGGGCAGTCAGCTGTCCTCGCAGTAAACAAATGCTGGATAGGAGGAGAGGGAAAAATCCCCTGCACCACTGGGGGAGGGAAGCTGGGAACCCTGGCAATTCCTACAAAGGCCATTCATGGAAGTTTGCTTTTGGTATGCCACTTTATGGGACTTAGAGTTGGTCAGGGATTGTCCATTTTCAGGACTGGTAATCATCTGCACCCCATGTTGGATTGCTTTGGGTGTGAGGCCCTGACTCACGTAATCCATTTTGTAAGGTATTTCTTTCTCCCTGGGCGAGCCAGCAGCAAGGCTAGGTGGATCCCAAGCAGTGAGGCTGGGAGGTACATGCTGCTTTGCCCCCACCTCTGTATATTTCCCCATTCCTCTATCCCTAGTCTCCTCAGTGAAAGCACAAGCCATGGCAGCAAAGCAGTGGAAGGGGGGAAAGCTATATCAACGTCTGGGAGTTGTCTAATGAATTGAACTTATGCTGGAATAAATTGTATCAGTCTTTTCAAGGGCCACTGAAATCTTATTTTGTTGCCATTCAACAGCTCTCCAAAGTTATTAACACAGCTGTATCAAAGTGGGGCATCTTCCAAAGAAGTTTACAATCTTTTTGTTGGAGCAAGGGGTATCATGAAAATGCAATGAATGATCTGTCTATGATAACTGTATAAATTTGATACCCTGAAACCCTGGAGCAAATATAGTCTCAGTTCAATGCAAGGCATTATCAGACTGAGTGTAATAGACATTGAACTTATACATTTATTCAACCCAATCTGAATTTAATGAGAGTGAGGTGAGGTTAATGTTGGCTGAGTGGCTTCAGCTTAAGCTATAGGAACAGAGGTCCAGGTTTGTTTTTATTTCTGTAACCAATCCAGATAATGGTTTGCCATAACTGTTATCACCAAAATGCCTGAGGATAAGAAGCATGAGCAGCTAGAGTATAGACAATAGGTGCTGTTTCCTGTGACAGCAGGTCGGTTAGTGAATTCAGCAACAAAAAGCTGTTCTAAAGATAGGTCTACAATACAGCTGTAGCTTGATCTGCCTATGAATCAGGGCTGGTGCTATATGTAAAGACACTTGTGATTAAGAGTGCATTTGGAGCAGAGCATCTGGATAATGGGTAATTCTTGTTTCCCCCCTCAGTTTAAACAGTGAACAGAATTGATGGAGTTATTAGTCTTCAAATCAAAGATAATATGGTGTATGTTTTAAGGTTACATTTAAAAAAATGAAAATGGATATCTTTAAAGCCAAACTGATGTATAAATCTAAATATATGAACTGTATGTAATGTATGAACCTGATGTAATGGTTGAAAGATTATGAAATATCACTTGTCATGCTCATAGTGGGAATTGTGAAGAGCATGTTGGTGTTGTTATTGGGGTGGGTTTCTTTTCGGTCATGGCTGGTTGCAGGATACAAACAGAGGCATGTTTCTCCTTTTAGACATCTGCTGTTTTTTGGCATTCTTAGCATTCCACTTTTATCTTCCTCTCCGGACTATTCACATTTTTCATTGTTGTATAATAAGTGGCCTAATGCAGATGAAGGTGCTTCTACTGCAGTCACTTGGATGTATCCAACCATTTAAAAAACAAGCTCACTGAATATTTTTAAAACTGTATGTTGTTTAAAGGTTAAAGTATAATACTTGAAGAATGAGACGTTGTGGTATTTTGCTCTGTGATTCTATGGTTTTTAGAGCTTATTTTTTATTGCTGCATGACTCAAGGCAACCAATAATCAGGTGTAAACATGAATTGTTGAATTTTTTTTAGATATACAGATACAGTATAGCAAATTGAAAATTCCACTGAACAAAAAATTCTGGCCCATGTTACAGTGACATTTCTATTACATGCTCCTGATTTCATGGCAGAGGACTCCACCTACAATAATGCTATCTCCTTTGAGAGCTGTGTATGTAACAAACTCCCATTTATTTAAGCAAGAAGTAGTTGGGTACAGGAGAGAAATTTGAATGCATACAGATCCTGCCTTACTATGCAAGCTGAAGCAGTTGCTTCAAGTAGCAGATTTTAAAGGAAGTGTAATTTTTCTTAGGGCTGCATCCAATATTCATTTTTTCAAGGTGAAAGAGAGAGTTTCAGTGCAATCAAATGTTTCCTGGAAAACCTCTTCACTGAATAATGCACTTTCTATTGGGTTAAATGTAATAAAAATATCATTTGCCTTGGAAGCACAGAAGCTTTACACAGTATCCCTGATCCTTTATATTTCCCAGTTAAGGGGGAAATGCTGTTAAAATAGTTTACAAAGATGATCTGACTCCAATGGTAACAAGAGAAAGAAATTTTACTTACAGAAATAGAAGCACATCTTACATGACACATTCATGTACGGTAGGTACATTTAACTTATTGTGAATGGATTAACTTCAAAAAGGTTAGCTTGCTTACAGCACCTAGCCCAGGTAAGAGAGAGAAGAACAGAGATCCTGTATGAGATGAAAACAGAAGGCATTCAACAGCCAAAGAGGCTCAACATCTAACCAATGAGAGGGTTGGGGCCAACTGCCAAGTGTACCCCAGTGAGAGAATTCTCTTAACCATTTCCTTCCCATATCCTCTTGCATGCAGAGTTACAATATCCAACACTTTCTTCGTATGTTCACAGTGAAGGCTTTGTGCTATTATTCTGAAATGACTTCATGATGACACCTGTAGCCAATTAGATTTGGCCCCATTATTATGTCTTGAAGCCAAGTAAGGCTGACAGCAACACTTCTTGCCTATACTACACATATCCAGGTGCCCTTAAAGCAGTGAGATAGGGTGGATACAATAATGTTTGTGTGTTTTTTTCTGCAGAGGCAAACATTTGTTTTATTAAAAATATATCTGGCAGTTCCAAAAACACATTTATTTACTTTATTTATACACTATTTTTCTCCACAATACGGACCCAAAGTGTTTTACATCATTCTTCTCTCCTCGTAACAACTCCGTGGGGTAGATTGAGGGATAGTGACTGGCCCAAGGTTATCCAGCAAGCCTCCATGGCAGAGTGGGGAGTCAAACCTGGGTCTCCCAGATACTAGTCCACATACACTATTATTCTAAGTGGGCCATGCTAACAAAATCTCTCCTTATTAATAATTGCATTTTTGGGTGGCAACGTTCGATGCACTCCCGAATCAGTTGACTCCTGGATCTGCCACTCACAAGGAGTCCCTGGCCACTGGCTGGGTTGCCTGTGTCCCGCCCACAGAACTGGCGCCCAGCATCTCCACCTCAGTATGCTGCGAGGCGATGGAGGGGTTGGATGTTCCAGCCCCCGGAGGCAAAGGCAGCCAACGAGGATGGTGAGGCCCACATCCAGCCACTCCAACGCCCCGACCACTCATTCACTGACCTCTGCTGCGTGAGCCGTCGGGGTGGAGGGCAGTAGTGGCGGTAGGCAGGGGCGGTGCTCTGGCACCTGGAGGGTCAGGACAATGAGGCTGCTCATGCCACCGCCTCTGTGGCCACAGCCAGCTGTGGGTGGCTGGGCGGGCAGTGAGCGGGTGGCTGCTGGTGGCAGGGAGGACATGGCGAGGGTGACCTCCAGAAGCTGCATGCCCCCGAGCCATCAGGCGCCGAGCTCCGCAGTGCCTGCCGCCTGGGCGGGGAGTGGTAGAGGCAGCCGGGGGCCTCCCAGAGGCAGCCAGGCAGTGACACATTGCACAGCCTTCTCTCCCTCCTTGACACTGGGGTCTGGGGACTGCGGGAGAAACTGCAGCGGAGGGGAGGGGCTGTCTGTGGGCCACCACCTCACATCTTGCTAGAGTTTGTTGTATTGATTTCACAATGGGCTTTGCGACTAGTTGTACCATAAAGATCAATATAGGAACTCTGAAAAATTAGTTAATCTTATGTATATAATTCTCCTAACACGTTGGCCATTTCCAGCTCTCCCATTGTCAGTGCTGTGCACTCCATCAGCCATTGGCCCATCAACTGCCACGCAAGAGTACTCACGTGCCGGTTGCCTCTTCGAGGGCGGAATGCCTGAGAATTGAGGCGCCTCTTCGTTCCGAAGGTGCTCCATGCTGTGAGACTGTATGGACTTAGTGACGCTGACTGGGACGAGCGAAGGGGATCACGTGGCAGAAACGATATGAAAGCGAGGTCGAATGACCGATTATGAACGTGAGTCAATTTCCTAGTATTTAAAGAGAAAAAGATAGCTCCCCACCCCACTGAACGGGAGAAAAAAACGAGCGGGGGAGGGACACCTCCTATGCGCACTAACGTTTGAGCGATTGATGGGGGAGGCGGAAAAAAACGCGAAGGAAACTGCCTAGAAGTACTTACCAAAGCGAGTCTAAGCGGTCAAGCGCACATTCAGAGACTTTTTAAAAGTTTGCGAAAGTAAACAATCGACAAAGATGGTGGGGAAGAGGGACAAAGAAAGACTTTTGAAAGCGAAAGGGCTTGAGAGCCCAAAACCGGAAGTTACCAGTGAGACGGCAAAGGCTGTAGCTGATTACATGCGCTCTCTACTGGAACAGCTGAATAACTCCAAAGAACAGATGTCCGTGGTTACTCAAGGTATTACTGCACAACAAATGCAAATAAACAACTTGATACAAATAATGAAGCAAGATGCTGAGAAAGTAAAGGAAGTGGCTGCAACTACACAGAAAGTGAAGAAGAAAGTGCAAAAGCTGGAAAGGAAACAAATTTCCTTGGAAGATCAAATGCTGCAAGTTCAAATGGAAAAGGCTAACATGGTCCCGCGCTTCCAGGGCATGCCAGAGAACAGAGGGGAGAATCCTAAATAAGTGATGTGTGAACTATTAGCCCCAGTGACTGAAATGAAGGCAGAATCACTGCTCAATGATATGGATGTGGCTTATAGATCATACTCAGGATATATAAAGAAAAATAATTTGCCTGGGGAAATCGTAGTAAGATTTTCGAAGAGGCATGTCAGGGATGCTATCCTTTTTTTTTTTACACCAACTTGCATTTTATTTTAACCAACTATCATACACATAGCCTTTCCGTCATCATTATACAAGTTTTTTCCCCTCTCCCTCCCTCCCTCCCTCAGTCCCCCTCCCCTGTTCTTCTTCCATCATTGCTTCAGCCACGGGCACAAAGTCCAAAGTTTCCAGTGAATGTCCTTCTTGGCTTCATCCTCCTTGATCCAATCGAAATAGGGCGACCATTTCTTCCTTATCCGTCTCTTCTTTTCCTCCCAGGTATTCTCCTTCATCACCAAGGCTACGATATCTGATTGGATATATTCAAAAAGGTAGTTATTCCAGTTCTCCATGGTCCACTTGTTCTTATCTTTCCATCCTAATACTATAACAGCTTTCCTGGCTAATATCATCACCTTAAGTACCTCTTGGTATTTACTTTCTATTATCTCACTCTTCAAGATACCTAATATCATTAACTTAATATCTATTGGTATTGATACACCTATCTTGTCTTTTATCCTATCCAATATTTTCTTCCAGAAATCCTGAACTTTAGCGCATTCCCACCACATATGTGAGTACCAACCTTTTGCCTGATTGCAGTGCCAGCAATTCGAGCTCATCCCGGATATCATATTGGCTAGTTGGGCTGGTGTCCGATACCATTTAGTAAAACACTTCAGTTCCATTTCTCTAAATTTATCGAATTTAATCTTTTTGACCCCCATCATTAATTTTTTCAAAGTTATTTCTGAGGTCAATCCTTCTCTGTGCCATTTCTCCTGAATACTTTTAATTATTGACTCCTCATTGGTAGTCATTTTTTTAATATATCTTTCCAGCTAGGCCTCTACTTGTCTTTCTCTTCTATTTGTACAGTACTTCTGCAATTTCTTCTGAATCTCCCTCCCTCTTTTGCTGCTTCTTTTTTATTACATTATATAGTCCCGTCAATTTCAACCAATGCTGTTTCCCTACCATCTCTATTATTGTTTGTAGAGGCTTAAGTTGGCCACCTTCTTCGTACATATCTCTTGTTCTAGTAAAGCCCTTTTCTTTAAGAACTTTCCATCACTGGGGGTCCTCAATTTTCCCATATAAACTTTCTAGTGATGCCCATTCAGAGAGTTTGCTCAACCAGATGGGTTGCCATTTCTTCCATATTTTCAATGCTGTTCTCCTAGGTCCCACTGCTTTGCCATATTCCTTATTCCCTTGTAAAAATACCAAATCTCCCGGCTCCCTTGTTATTCATTTTCCAATATTACCCATTTCTGATCCACGTCCTCTCCTATATCTATCAGTGACTTGACATTGAAAGCCTCATAGTAGCCTATCAAATTAGGTATACCCCACCCCATTACATTCTGCGGGTTATATATAAACTTTTTCTGCGTTCTAGGTTTTTTGTTTCCAAAAATCCATTCTCTGATTGTTCTATTCCATTTTTCTAGCTGTTGTATGTTTAGTTCTACTGGGAGCGTTTGAAATAAGTACATCATCTTAGAGATTAGAAACATCTTAACCATTCTTATTTTGTCAGGGATGCTATCCTGAAAGCAGTTGCGGGAACACCCCTGAAAGCAGGGGAAAACAACCAGAGAGGACTCTCTGTCTGAGCAAGGGGCAGCTGCCCCCAAAAGTCCTTATAAGTTGCGGAAGAGAAGGGAAAAGAAGAAGTAAAGGCTGAAGGACTCTGAATTGTGCCTTTGAGACTCTTGGTTTTGGGATGATTGGGGGTACTGTTACTAGACAGTTAAATTTAAGCTTTAAGGGAAAAGGGCTATAAAGGTTTGACTCAGTTTATAAAAGGAACAAAGATGAGAAGACTTGATATATCTAAGCTAGTTGGAGGATCTCCTCTCTTGGGTTTTTAGTTAGTAGTGGGTTCTTTACTTTCTCCCATATATGTAATTTCCCCTTTCTTTTTTTCTGTTGTAGTTTGTTGTAGTGGATAAAAATCAATAAAAAATCCCCTCTGGGGCTTAAAAAAAAAAAAGAGTACTCACGTGCCATTTGCTGGGTGCTGGGTCTGCTCCTCTTCCCTGCCCACTGCCGCCTCAGCCACTGTTCCCTGTCAGAACAACTGCCAAAACGGCTGCCTCTCCTGACAAAGACACTTCTCCTGCTTGGCTCCTGTGGGACCAACTTTTCCCTCAGTAGCTGTTGTTAGGCAATCAAGCTTGGTTCTGTCAGTAAAAAGACAAAGGTAGGAGGCCATTTCCAGGCCTTTGTGGGGAACTCTGTGTCCTTATATCTTGCTGAGATGGCCTCTCTATGACAGCCAGTGTGATGTAGCAGTCAGGGCTTCAGAGCAGGGCAGAGGCTGCAGGTGGAGGGGGGAGATGGAAAGCTGAAGTCAGAGGGGCAAATAAAGGTAGATTGATGGTTGGCTGGGAAGGAGATAGGGTTGCAAAATCCAGGTTGGGAAGCTCCTGGACATTTGAGGGGTGGAGCCTGGAGAGGGTGAGTTTTGAGGAGGGGTGGGACCTTAGACAGCTAGAATGCCATAGACTCCACCCTCCGAACCAGCCATTTCCTCCTGGGACCCACTGCTGTCAATCTCCAGGTGAGGGCTGGAGGTCACTCAGAATTACAGCTGCTCTTCAGATGGCAGAGATCAGTTCCCCTGGAGAAAACGGTGGACTCTGTGTCATTATATTTGCTGAGGTCACCACAGCAAATTGACACTGAGTGCCCAAGGCCAGGGCACCCACCCAGAGCCTCGTTCTAGAGCTCATTGTAATTATTTACACAATGGGCCTTATTCCTAGTAAATAGATAAAGCTGATAGAACTGTTTGTGCATGAGGATGTGTGTTGGAATTGCCATGCCAGTGTATTATTTCATGTGCTAAGAAGCATAATAGCCCACAACCAGCCCACAAAGCCAAGTATCTGGACAAAAACAATAAATGGGATTCCCCCACCCTTTGTTATTAAGTAAATACCCTGTACACAACTATCAACTGTCATGTAAAAAGTAATATGGAAGTAAGCCTATAAAGTCATTGTTTTGTTCAAGTGAATTGATAGGATGTCTGTATTTTACCATTCTTGTTCATTATTCCATGAATTTATTGCTTAAGATCTGTATAGCATGGAATTTCATTTTATCAAGCAGGAAAAGATACCAGAAGATGGAATCTTTTCTTTCATTCTTTCTGTAGCATCACATCAAGACTTTAAAATACCTTCCTTTTTTGTGTGCGCTTCTTTCAAATAAAATTCTCTACAACAGCAGCACACTTATATGCTAAGAAAAGAAAACCTTCCTTTATACTGTTTGGCACAATTATGAGATTCTATTGAGAAAAAGACTAGGAATAAAACAGCAGGGAATACTACCAGTTAAGAAATTAGATAAATTAGAATAGTTCTGTGAACATGCTTACAAAATGTCTTGATCACATACACTTAGTTGTTTGTTGGTGCTAGAGCAACTTCACTGAATTAGAGACTCATAATAAAATAAGTTGTACAATATGCCTGCAAGCAATCCAAAACTTCCACTGCAGTTGCACTTAATGCTGTTGCAACACTTGCAAAGAATGTAGATTCTGACCTTTCTGGAAAATGCATATTATGTTTAGGTGCATGTAGGGAACTTATAAAGCTATCTGGTACTGAGTCAGATACTTAGTCCATCTAATGGATCATCTCAGTGTTGTCTGGTCTGAATGGTAGCAGCTTTGAAGAGAGAGGTCTTCCCCTCTCCTTGCTACCTAAGATCAGTTAAGTGGAGATTCCAGGGATCAAATCTAGGAACTTCTGCCTGCAAAGAAAGTGCTATAATTAATCTACTGTAGGCCTTCATCCTGTAGTGGTGTTTCAATCAAGTAATAGTGCATAGGAGCCAGACAGAAGAATTAGGGTATCCTGTGGTCTCCCTCTTGAGTGGTATCTCATTCATCATCTCAAGTAAATCTATGCCTGTTCTTGAGAAAACTGGCCTGGATTCTTTCCCCCCACAATAGCTTGGTCATTGTAGATCCTGATAAGAAGGGCAGATGAAGGAAAGAATAGTTTTCCATATTTGTTCAGTCTTGTATGAATCAGATTATATTTATACTAATTATTGGTGCTAACCAGAGTTATATCCTTCTAAGTCCACTAAAGTCAATGAGTTTAGAAGGGTATAACTATGCTTAGGATGGCATTGTCGGTTGTGGAACCAGTTTAAGTGATGCTTATGAATATCCACTCTACACAATCAGGCAATAGATGTACCTAATGTCAACATCAATTATATTTCATTGCTTTCTGTTGCAGAGGTGAAGTTCAAAACAGCAATGCCTCTGGTAACCTTGGGGGGAAGGTGGCAGCTCTGTCATGTGGTGTAATGTATATATTAGATATTTAGGGAATTTATATGCCACCATCTGGAATCCTGCTCAAGGTAGCTAATGCATCCTGAAGAGAAGCTAAAACCTAAGTAGATTTCACAGATTTTACGAGTTCACATTTTACAAACATGACCAATACACAATGTGTTGTAGAACGGGGAAGTATGACCTTATTAAAGAGGTTTATGAGTTATCTACAGAGCTTGAGGCCACCTAAATTTTCTCATAGTGGTGCAATATCAGATAAAATCAGAAAATATATGTTTAGCTGGAGAAGCTTATGAGACAGTAATTAAGTCAGTTGTGTGCCTCCTGACCATGTTAGAAAGACAAGATAACCCATGTCTTTTATGAACTATATAGGCTGCCAGTTCTCCTCATATAAAGATAGCCATTCTCTTTGATTGGGAAAACCTGCAATAGGGTCCTACCTGAGAGTTGGGAGTAGGCTCTCTCAGTGGAGGGTCCAGTTTCATGGATCTAATTTGAAAAAGAAGCCCCTAATGGTTTGACATGTTTAGCCTTCTAAAACATTTTATTTAGACTGGTCTTCCAGATACTCTTTTGATTATTATTGTATTAATATTTGTAAGATGGATTTATATCCTAAGAAAGACATGAGGAGAGGAGGAGGGAGAGGAAACCATGAAATAAATAAATAAAATTAAAAGAATTTTGACTTTATCCCACTTAAAGAATGCTTTTAGTCCTAACATCCCTGGGGACTAATGTCTCCTAATTTGTCAAGTAATTTGTTCCTTGAGATAAATGACCCTATATTACTTTTTAACTTTATGCTTAAATTTATATCCATGTCCAAGCTCTTGCCTATGAATTTAACTTTGCCTCAGTTCCTGTTTTCATTAGTCTATCAGGTTTTGTCCTTCAGTTGTAGCTGTTGATCTCCATATTAAACCTATTCCTTTAGATCTGGAATACTGGTCCTTGAACCTACCATGCTTGCAAAATCCCAAAGCAATTTCGTTATAGGAAGCAGCCATTTTCTTGAACTCCCTTTTGGTAGTGAAGAATGAAACAGATAAAAAGCCTGCTTGATCCTCTTCTGGAGGTAGGAGGCCCAGAGAAGAAATGCTTTGGAGAGCACCTGCCTAAAGGGGCTACTTTGTAGTGTAGGAAACTTTAGCATGAATGGTGAATGGCAGAGCTGCAGTTTGCCAGTCCTAGTGAGATGTTTTAGTCAACTCCTCATTTTCCTTTAGACTTGCTTGGGAGAGTGGTGTTTACGGGAAAAAGTTCAATTTAATAGGGTTTTTTCCTGTCTTTTTAGAAACCTTACAGTGAAATTCACTACCAACCACTGTGCAATAGCAATACATATCAACAATATGCTGTAAATTAGGGGTGTGAGCCAAGAAAAAACAATTTCACATCTGGGACTCAGGGTTCAGATCTGTGTGATTATTTTGGGGTCTGGAATTTTGGGACCATTATTTTCATTGGAGAAGCAATTCAAGGCTCTGGAGTGACTGTTTTTAAAGATAATGGCACTAAATATGCACATAACTAGTCCTCCGTTCAATCTAAAAACCCGTTAAGTTTTTCTTCTTATGCTAAAGTGGATCCCATTCCTCCTGCAATTTCTGCAGAGAACAATAGTGCATAATGTCACAACAATATCAATTTGATCTATTTTCACATGCTAAATTAACATTATGGGCAAATCCAGACCTAAAAACTAGTAATAAATCTTTTTTGTGGTAGGCTTGGACTGATAGGGAGATCTTTTTACCTTGGAACAATTGATAGACTATCATGATGTGTTTTTGTCATTTTCTCAGCTGAGGTCAAGATATGACTTGTCAACTTCCATTTAATGGCAATTGCAACATCTGCTGGTATCTAAATATGGCCCTGCTTCATTGTGTCTCAGAATCCCCTTTTCTCCTGGAACCTCTAATTGAATAATTGTAAAAAAACAAAACCTACAATATTTGTCTATAAATATGTGATGTCAGTTAATAAATATGATACAAAGAATCTCAGGAATTCATGGAATAAGGAACTGGATTGCCCTATTTTGCCTAGTTGTGACTTATTCAGCAAAATTATGTTTAAGATATACTTGACACTACAGTGATTTGAATAAAGGATTGAGTAGTGACTAACTTGGTGTTGTAACTCACAGGACATACCCCTTAAACATGTGCTTTGGGTGTGTCCAGTCATTTGTTTTTTCTGGAAAGAAGTTATTTGTTGTTGTTCAGTCACACAGTCGAGTCCGACTCTTTGCGACCCCATGGACCAGCTCCCGCCTGGCCCTCCTGTCTTCCGCCGTCCTCTGAAGTTGGCTCAATTTCATGTTCGTTGCGTCGATGACACTGTCTAACCATCTCATCCTTTGCCATCCCCGTCTTCTTTGACCTTCAATCAACAAGAAGTTATTACTCATATCAATTTTGTATTAGAATGTTCACTGATTTTTGAGGATGCTTATCCACTTTTGAACTGTCTGCCCGTCTCTTAGAGGCTAACCTATGTTCAATGAAAATTGATCCTATATGCCCTTACTACAGCTAAAAGACTCATATTCCAACATTGGAAAGATGAACACCCACCTCTGGTAAATCTCCACTGATTCCTATGGAGGGAAAATAGCAGCAGCCCAGCAGAAATGTGCCAGTCACCAGCACTTAAAAAAGAAATTCTGCCTGCATCTGTTTTTAAACATAATCTTACAGTAACTTATAGTAACTTACAATATAGTAAATGACAAGAGAAAATGTTTATGCTGAAGACTCTACATTTCCCATTCTTCCTTGTTATGGTCCATTGTTTCCTTTCACAAAGTAAGGAAGGATTCCCCTCCACCCTGTCCCTAGTCTTTGAAAATAGTTCAGTTTTTTCCAAAAAGATTGAATGTGTATGTGTCAATAATCCAATTGCTATGAGACACATGTCTTCATCTTGTATGTCCACTGTAGAGGGAACCTTGATTAATAATTAGTACTACTACTATTTAAGGAATACTTCAAGAAGGAGGGGAGGAGGCACGCATGCGCTAACTAAGTTGGACGCTGAACTCCGAGCTCCCCCTTAACCTAAGGAATTTACAGCTCAAAGGAATGTAAACGGCCAAACTCTGGCATACAATTAGCAGAAAAAAAGGGAAGAAAGCCAGGAGCAGCAGGGAGGCTTAGACGCTGAGTGGTAAGACTTTTACTTATCGCTATTTTGAAAATGCTGCAATGCTGCAAAAGGCTAGCACACTAAGC
>NW_015164740.1:0-29669 GCF_001447785.1 Gekko japonicus
TGGAGCAAGGGTCACTGGGGGTATGGGGGAGAAAGGTAATTGTGAATTTCCTGCATTGTGCAGGGGGTTGGACTATATGACCTTGGAGGTTCCTTCCAACTCTATGATGCTATGAAAGCAAATGCACTTTTTAATTTTTACCCAATTTCCTTTATTGCAAACTCCATGATACACAAATTTACATAGAATATTTATAGTAAAAGTTCCACCCACCTAACTAGGACACTCACTAAATAATTTTGTGTGCGTTTCCTTTAAGGAAAAATGAAATCATCTACGGGGGGAGGCATCTTTAAATATGTCAGAGGAAAAGGATCATTACCTTGACTTTGGCTCATTTACTATATAATCTCATTCTGCATCCAGTCTTCCTTGAATGGTAATGGATATTGATCAGTTTTTTTAACAGTGGAATAACAGATTCTGTTTAATGATGGCGTAATATCTTTATAATGGCTGGACTGTGAACAGAACACGCTTGTTATTTGCACTGCAGTACAAAGCAAAAGCCGAATTAGGGGTACTTGCTGGAGGATTCAATTATGTAGCGAGTTGGAGTTTGAAACAGGAAATGTCTGTAGTACACAAAGGATTCAATTAGCTCGCAGCACCAACGAAGGTCCATTTTAGCACTCCTGCCAACATTTCCATGCCTTGCGACCCGTTTGAATCCTCATATCTTTTTAATGTTTAAAAAAAAAAAAAAACTCTGACTGCTCTTTTAAAAATATCTAAATATGTTACGGAGAAGGAAATTCTACCAAAAAAAGGGAATGTATGGATTGCAGAAGGGTTACAGAAGGAGTCCAACGAGTGTTAAAATGTAAGAAACTGAATCTCTCCAGTTCTGATGCTAGAAAAAAAATCACCCCCAAATTTTACTAGGCCAATGAATATGATGCACTATAGAACTTTCCCTCCTTTCCCCTGGTGAGTTAATTTTGTTCATTATTGAAACTCATAAGCAAAGCCTTTTAACATGATTGCTTAATATCAAAGAGTTTTAGCATGTTACTGAATTGCATCCCTCGGGCTCCAGTGGTATAAGTCATACTTTCTGAATACAGCATGATTCTGATTCCACAAAACCAGGCTTGAATAATGGGGTGCCATAGCGCAGAGATGCCCAAGAAGTGCCACACTGCCTGCTGATACCATTCCTGGCACCTGCCAAGTGTTTTTAAGCAAGTGGGTAGGTCAAGTCGGTGCCTTTACCCAGCAGGGCTTCTAATTGGGCATCGGAGATCTGATTTGCTGTGCTGGTGCCACAGCCGAAGACCTTCACTGTGTGTTGGAAGGTAAGCTGCGTGTGTGCAAGAAAATATTTTAAACAGTACATCAATTTGAAAAGGCACTTAAATGGACTTTCTGCCTGAAATGTTGAAGAGGTACTGTCATAGTCATGTGTGGCCTCACTCCCTACCATTTTACGGTTGGCTCCACCTCTTGTGGCAGCCATTTTGGGGTTGGGTCCACTTCCTGTGGCAGCCATTTTGGCATTGGGTCCACTTCCCGTGGCACCCATTTCAGGGTTGCATTCATCACCCTGTGTCAGAAGAATTCCAAAAGTGCCCACAGGCTCAAAAAGGTTGGGGCCCCTGGCTTAGTCCACGAGCCCCTCTAGCTGAGTATTGTCTACTTGAATGGGCAGTGGGGATCCAGCAGATGCCAGAAGATGATCTGGGGCCTTGTGTCGTGGGTGCAGTTAGCCACAGCTAGGGTTGCCAAGTCGTACCTTATCCTGAAGCGGGGGACTCCCGTGTTGATCCTAGAGTTTTCCCTTGGATGACCATGGCCCCGCCCCCAGCGTGCCCGGCGTGGTCACGTCACTTCCTGGTGACGTGCATGTTGGGGTGGAGTTCCCCCCGGGGCCCGATCTGGCGGCAGTGGGGAATGGGCCTCTGGGGCGGGGTTTTCCCCGCTCCCCCAGGGGGACTTGCGAAGCCTAGCCACAGCCCCTCCCCGAGCAGGGCTTGTGATGCACCAAGCCAAACCCATCACACCAGTCAAGTACAGAGATCGTGAGTGCAGACTGTAACTGACTGGCTAAGTTGATGGTGCTCCAGAAAGCTTTGAGAAGAAGAAGAGGAGGAGGAGGAGATTGGATTTATACCCTGCCCTTCACTACCCGAAGGAGTCTCAGAGTGGCTTACAATCTCCTTTCCCTTCCCCTCCGCACAACAGACACCCTGTGAGGTAGGTGGGGCCAAGAGACCTCTTCCGAGAACCACCCTTGGGAAAACAGCTCTGAAAGAAGTTATGACTGACCCAGCTGCCTGCGGAGGAGTGGGGAATCATACCCGGTTGCCCCAGATTAGAGTCCACACCTCTAACCACTACACCAAATTGTGCTACATTGTGGAACAAACTCAAAATGGGGCATAGCGTTCCATAGCAGTACATACCAATTTTATTTGGTTACACCAATAAGAGATAACTTTGAGATTCAGGGAGGCTTTGGAGGCAGAGTATGGGAACAAACACGAAAAGAAACATACAATAAAACAGTTATTTGTTTTCAGTTTATTTAGAACGTTTCTATGCCACTTTTCTCCTCAAAGGGTCCCCAGAAATTTTCGAGACATCCAATTTAAGCCATATAAACAATAGCATCCAAACTTTTTTAAAGGAAAGAAAACAAACACATCCATCCCCCATTGTCTTAGTTTCTCATTGGCCTTTACTGTGGAAGATGTTGGAGAGATGCACAGTCTGTACTACTGTTTTGTCTGGGGAGGGATAGGCAAAATAGAAGTGACAAAAGGACGAAATGTGTCAATTTTGGAGCTAAAATTACTTAACATAGTGAAGAACAAGCCTTGTGGAGGAAGAGTATGGTGTATTCAATGTGATCAATGTCTGTACGAAAACGTAGTGATTGAAACACCATGTGAAGCTTTGTCCTGGGCTAGGATCCTAATCCCTCAATTACTATTGGTAGCCCAGGAAGAGCCGACCAATCACCAACATCCAGTTCCATGAGAGGGAACAATTGTGATTGGACCTTATCCGTGCAACCTTATAGGTTGATATCGTAAAATAGGCAGAGGTCATTTCGGGGGGGAACGCGGGGGATCGCAGTTCCCCCGGGTGAGGTACAGGGGGCGGGGCACATGACAAAGCCCCGCCCCCTGCTTCCGGCCACCCCGCTTCCGGCCCTCATTCAGCCAGGAGGAGGCAGGAGAAGAGGCAGGGTAAGATGCTTCCCCCCCGCCTCTCCCCACCCCTGCCTGCCTGGGGCCAGGGAGGGCCTTCGCGGGGCTTCCTTGCACTCCCGCCGACCTTGTAGGTCCACCGCCGGGCCTCTCATGGGGCTCGGCAGTGGAGCTGCAAGGCCGGCAGCGGCGGCCGGGACCTGTGGGGGTGGGGTGTGTGGCCTTATGACACACTTCCGTTGATGTCAGGGTGTGTGGCCTTATGACACACTTCCGGTGATGTCAGGGGTGTGGCATATGCTAATGAGTTATGCTAATGAGTTCCCCTAGCTCTTTTTCTACGAAACGACCCCTGAAAATAGGGTGTGGCTATATTAGCCGGGAGAGTTTAAAAGAAGAACAGCTTCAATGCTAAAGCTGTTCTGGCTACTCATGTTGATCTGTTTAGAGTTGAGTTACGAGTTGCTGAATAAAGCTGATCTTTTGCTGAAATCACTCTCTGACTCTTTGTTAAGTAGCCGACTTAACAAAGAGGAAGCATGCTTTTTAGAAAGGGTAATGCTGCCTTATCAACCTTTTGGAGTTTGTGAGTGTCAATAAGATTAGGAACGGAGGTAATCCATCAATGTTACATATTTCCACTTGCAAAAAGCTTTTGACAAACCCTATGCCAGCATATTTCAGAAATACATTGATGGCAAGCACTATTAGCAGCAAGCTCTGAAGAGGCATGCATGATAGATACATCAGCATCAGGGTCTGAGGTTCGGGCTGTTAAATTAGTCCTCCTGGAATCCATAGGCTAGTCCGCTTGTACATCAGTTACTGCTTAAAGAACAAGAAGGAGAGAGCAGGAATAAACAGAACAGTGTTACAATGGAAAGAAATAAGGCGGTGTCTCTCTCCAAGGATTTGCACTGCAACCGGTGCTATTATTCATACATGATCTAACTTGGGACTGAGAACTGAGGTAATCAAGTTTGCAGAACATAGCAATTATTCAGGATGGTGAGAACCAAAGCAGACTGTGAAAAACTACAGAACTCTCCACACTGAATGACTGGACAAAAAAACCTGACGAATGAATTTCAGTGTAAGTAAACGATAGTGAGGCAGAAGTGCTTAACCTTAAATATGCTGATGTAGTCAGAACTGGTTGCAACCAGGAAAGATCTTGGAGTCGTGTTGAGCAGCTCATTGGGAAGAGGCAGTGAAAAAGGAAAACTCAATGTCTGACACCATTAAGAATGGACTGGAAACTGCCAGTATCATAATGTGTTTACATAAATTTATGTCACTGCCACACTTGGAATATTATGGCCCCGTTCACACGAGGCGATTTGGCCCGGGAACGGGACAGTTTGGAGGCGGATCAAAGCAGCGCGATCACACCACAACATCTGGGAAGCGTTCTGCTTCCGCCTCCAAACTGGCCCAAACCCGGGAAGAACCGCCTCAAACTGAACCACCTACCTCGGTGGTTCAAACGGATGAGGCGCCTCTTCCCGGGCGTCTGATCGCCGGCGCTCCCTTGCGCCGGCTCAACCCCGGGCCGGAGCCGAACTGCGCATGCTCCGACATGCGCAGATCGGCCGGCTCCCGGTTAGAGCCGTCTTTTCTCTCCGGCGTTTGATCGCGCCGGGGAGAAAAGGCGGCTCGGCCGGGGGATCCGTGGGATCCCGCCGAGCCGGATCAACGTTGGCGCGGCTTTTAAAAGCCGCGCTTTAAAGGGCTTTCCCCCTGCCGTGTGGCAGGGGCCTTAGTAAAAAAATGCTACACCGCGGCGGGATCCCACGGATCCCCTAGCCGCGGCGCAGCACTCCCCGGCACGCTCAGATGCCGGGGAGGAAAAGTCCGAGGGGAGGGGGGAGGCTGCCGAACTGCGCATGCTCGGGCATGCGCAGTACAGCTGGGGGCCGGGATGCAGCGGCGCAAGGACGCGCCGCCGATCCCACAGCCCTGCCTGCGCCGCACCAGTGGTTGCAACCACCTAGAGAGGTGGTTGTTTTTTGCGGCGCGGTATGGGCCATTGAAACGGATCGGGGACGGAGACGGCACGCTCGCCAGATGTTGAGGTGAGATCGCGCCTGTTTGCTCCGCCCCGGTTCCGTCCCGCTCCCGGCCCAAATGGGCTCGTATGGACGGGGCCTATAGTGATCGGGAAGCCTTTTCCTTATGAGGGAAAGTGGAAACCACTGACGCTTTTTAAATTTAGAGAAAAATCAATAGAGGAGGACATGATAGGGAATCTATAAAATGACAGAGAGGATGGGAAAACCGGACAGAAGGAAATGTTTCACCAGACTGGGACCCGGGGTCATCCGGTGGAACTGGATGATGGTTGGTTCGAAGGGTTGTTTCACATCTGTCTGAGAGGCCTTACCTGGACAGTGATCCATGCTGTGGGTTATCAAGAAGATCACATCTTGCCAGTTTTGATAAATCTAGGCCCCGGTCACACGGGCCGAATATCGCGGGGGGGAGGCGTGGCTGTTTGCCCCGGAGCAAACTACTGCGCGGCCACCGGATCAAACGTCCAGCCGACGTCCCGTGGTTCGGGGGGAGGTGCCGATCATACGTCTATCCTGCGGCGCGGCAAAGAAGTGGCGCGGCGGGGGTTGTGTTTGTTTTTTTTAACTGAAGTGTGCGCATGCACTGTTGGGTGCTTGTCTGCATCCCGTGGAGACTTGGGGGAAAAAAACCTTTACGCATCGGGACATGGGCGGGCGCCGGATGCCACGAGCTACCACCGGAAACATGATCAGATGCCCGCCCTTGCCCCGTGGTTTCCGGAAACTAGTACCTCAGAGGTACTAGTTTTTTACCCCGCATCTTCGGCGGGAAGCCTCGGGTCAGCCAGGAGCTCTCCTCTTCCCAGATGTTGCGGTTTGATCACGCCCGGAAAATCCACCTATCTTCCGTCTCTGTAGTGTGGCTAATGCTCCGTGTGACTGCAGCCCTACATTGGCTTCCAGTCTGCTTCTAAATGTAATTCAAGGTGCTGGTAATTCTAATAAAGAACCCCCAAAATCCTCAGATGGGACCATATGATTTCACATGAGTCAACCAAGACCTTATGCTATGAGAGCCAGTTTGGAGTAGTGGTTAGGAGCATGGATTCTAATCTGGGAGAACTGAGTTTGATTCCCCACTCCTCCACATGCAGCTGCTGGTCTGACCATGGGGCAGTCATGGCTCTCTTAGAGCTATTCTCTCAAGAGCAGTTCTTGAAAGAGCTCTCTCAGCCCCACCTACCTCACAGGGTGTCTGTTGTGGGGAAGGGAAGGGAAACGAGACTGTAAACTGCTCTGAGACTCCTTCTGGTAGTAAAGGGGTATAAATCCAGTCCCTCCTCCTCCTCCTCTTCTTCTTCTTCCTTCCACTAGGGATGCCAGCTTCCAGGTTGGACCTGGGCATCCCCTGGAATTACAGCTCATCTCCAGACTACAGAGATCATTTCCCCTGGAGAAATTGGTTACTTTGAAGGGTGGACTCTAGGGCATTGGAGCCCACAGAGGTCCCTGTCTTCTCCAGGCTCCATCCCCAAATCTCCAGGAGTTTTTCATCCTGAATCTTCCAACTCTACCCTCCATCCTCCACCATTGGTCAAGGGGACCTAACAACCCTAGCTTCCACCTGACAGGGCTTTCTCTGCTGTGGCCCCCTGTCTGTGGAATTCTATCCCCATAGAAATTCACCTGGCATTAAGCTTACTGGACTTTAGATGCCACTAAAAAGGTGGGGTTTTTCATTGATCTTTTGTTGCTGCTTTTGATTTCTTCTCCATGAGCTAAGAATGTTGTCATGGGTCATTCGCTGTTTTGTTGTCTGCCCTGAGATGGGCTTGCCAAATTTGATTTTTGTCTTGGCCCTCTGGTTATTTCTGTTCTGTTGCTGTATTTTGCTGTTTTACTTCACTAAAGGGAGACATGTCATCAACAGTAATTCTGAAAGGAGGAGTAAACATAAGTAAATGATGAAATTATAAAACTCTCAGCCAGAGGCTACAACAATCACTGCTAGTATGTTTTTTTTTTAAGTTAGACAAATTAATGGAGGATAACTATATAAACAGCTATTAGCCATGACTACTAAACACTTAGATGTAGTTTACTAAATGCTCCTTGCTCAGAGGTAGTGTACCTCTGTCCTGGGGACATACTGTTGCCCAAACTGGTTGACTGGGAATTTAGTTTTTAGTAAGAGTTGGGTAACTTGGGACCTTTTACACCTTGCATACCTAGATCCTTCTTCGTGTGAACTCTCAAATGAACCAGGCTGATGTTTAACTAAAAGAGTTTTACTGAAAACTACTAGAAGGAAAAACACACATACAAAATACATACTAGAAACACACATGCAAGGTTGGCTAAGAAGAATAGAATGAGATGAGGGAAACAGATTTTGTGGAAGAGGTTATATCTACCAGTCTTGAAGAGATTCGGGTCTGTCCAGAAGGTAAGAGGTCTGTTGAAGAGCAAGTCAACCAGCGTCTTGGGTGTAGAGTTTCACAAACACTCTCTCTCTCTCTCTCTCTCTCTCTCTCTCTCTCTCTCTCTCTCTCTCTGTGGGTAGCTTGGATATATTTATACCCAGAAATGATACCTGAGGGTATGCTGATGTGGTTGCATCAATAGTGTTGATATGTTTACAGGAAGGTTCCCAGAGACCTGTACAAGCGCTCCCAGAGGGAGATCAAAGAATCTGATGGAGCTTGATTGCTTTCCCAGAGCCGATAATATCTGTGGATACCCCTTCAAGTGCAGGATGAAAAGGAACTTCCGGGTGTTGCAAATATGCTAAGTGGGTGAATGGAGGAAGCAAGATGGAGATAAAAGAAGTTACCATAAAATCTGATGCTGTTTTCCTGAGAAACCCCAATTTTGTAAAAAAAAAAAACCTACAAGATAATGACTCAGCCATACCCCACCTTACTGAGTAGATATAAATTACCTGCCTACCATTTTCTTCTCACCTTGACACAGAGAGTACTCTATCTTTCTGTGTTATACCTCTGAGGATGCCAGTCACAGTTACTGGTGAAACGTCAGGTTAAACAGTGCCAAGACCACGGCCACACAACCCGGAAAATCTACAGCAGCTAGTGAACTCCAGCCATGAAAGCCTTCGACAACATGTTGTAAAATACACATTACTTTAGGATGGGTGAGAACTATTATTAAGTCAGCCTCCTTTGATGAACGTCCAGATACTTTCCCCCAGGCTGTGCCTGCCATTCATTCCTTGTCCTAGGCCGGGCTTATGATTTCATTTCTATCTGAAGCGATTTTTAGGTGAAGGGTGTATGGCATTACTTCCTGTTGGAAAACCTCTGTGAGATGGCACTGACTGGTAACAATACTGCCAGAGAGGGTTGTGCACACTGACACAGAGAGAGAGAGTAATGGGAAGCTGTGTGCATGTATCTCTCCATGACAGTGCGGAGCCATTAATAAATCTCCCCCCCCCCCCATGACTGCCATCTCTAATCATTCCAGACATGCCCGTTGCCCATTCTTTGGATTCAGCAATATCCGAAAAGGGTTATGCTTGTTGAGTCTGACAGTAATAAAGCAAACTCCAACGAACCCGGCGTCTTTTTTCCCTGGCTATGCATTCTCAGTCTTCATGACAACTAAATGATGCCTGGTTTTCCCTTTAAGTCCCGTGTGTCAGCACTGGAGCATGTTCGGAGATGTGACAAAAGCTGATCGGTTTGGTCAGAGCGTGCTGGAGGGGTTCTGCGCTGGGAGCATTAGCACTGGGAAGAGATACACCATGACCGTTCCCACAGGGAGCAGAGTCCATTGATTTGTATAAGCTATTTGCTGTTGGCAGAACCTACAACTTACTGAGCCAGGCAGGCATACATTAAGCTATCATCCTCCTAGATAGGCTCCTGCGGTGGTATTCATCACTCTTGGAATAAGGTTATCTGAGGATTTAGTGTGAGGTACAAGGGCTAATATTCGTAATAGAAATCGTTGCTGTTATCAGAAGAAGTGTTAGTTTAGAGCTGGATAAGCTGTGTTTCCTCAGCTTGCAAATGAGGAAGCAACGAAGGGGGTCTGTTACTGCTACATTTGTCTTAATGACCGGGGCGGGGGGGGAGATATTCCACCAAAGAGCCAGTTTGGTGTAGTGGTTAAGTGCGCGGACTCTAATCTGGGAGAACCGGGTTTGATTCCCCACGCCTCCACTTGCACCTGGCTGGATGACCTTGGGCAAGCCGTAGTTCTGATAAGAGCTGTCCTTGAAAAAGAGCAGTTTCTGTCAAGAGCTCTCTCAGCCCCACCTGCCTCACAGGGTGTCTGTTGTGGGGAGGGGAAGGGAAAGGAGTTTGTCAGCCGCTCTGAGACTCCTTTGGGTAGTGAAGGGTGGGGTATAAAGCCAATCTCTTCTCCTTCTTTTACCTCACAGGGTGTCTGTTGTGGGGAGGGGAAGGGAAAGGAGTTTGTAAGCCGCTCTGAGACACCTTTGGGGAGTGAAGGGTAGGGTATAAATCCAATCTTCTTCTTCTCTTCAAAGGAAGTGTGGGTTCTTGGGAGCAGAGCTGGGTAGATTGTGCCAGGCACTGAAAGCATCACAGTCTATGACTGGCAGTGAAAGTAGCTCTCCCTGTTATTGGTCAGACAGTCTGGAAAGAGCCGGAGAGCCGATAACATTAATGTTCTACATGCCCATCGGTAATGAAATGACACTATCTGTTGATGACTCTCAAGCAAACATGCGTGCTTGAGTGCTGCTACATCTGATGCTATCGTGATAATTAGATTATTTTGAAGGTACTGGGCTCCTCATTGCATGCGCGCGCGCGCACACACACACACACACACACACACTCTGAAGGAAAAACTCTGGGGAATGTAAGTAGGGTTGTCAGGTTGACTAATTGCCTTCTCATCTCTCCTGAGCTATCTGCCCATCTAAGCCATTTCTCAACGTTCTGCTGTAAAAGGTGCTGTGCTACACACAGGTTCTGGCTTGATCCTTGATGTCTGATGGTCATCAGACTACCAGCAGGGGTATCTTCTGAACATGTTTTCATTCAGCTATTGCAATGAATAGCTGTCAAAGAGCTGCACAGGCTGACCCCATGAGTTCCCAGGGAATATATTCCCCCAAGAGCACTGAGATCGGGGAACTTCCATCGCCTGGTGGTTCCAGGCCCCCGGGAAGTGAAGTTGACCCAAACCAGGACTAGGGCGTTTTCGGTGGCGGCTCCCACCTGGTGGAATGAGCTCCCGGAAGAGACTCGGGCCTTGCGGGACCTAGTGCAGTTCCGCAGGGCCTGCAAGACGGAGCTCTTCCGCCAGGCTTTTGAGGGGGAGCCGCCGCCGCCACTGTTCCATCAATGATATTCCAACCACCTACCCCATATAGTAGGGGTGGGTGTCGCCCAATAGAGCTGGGGAACATTCTTCCTGGTGCCCTGCTGTAAAGAACTTAGCCGCCAGTGTGGGACATCGGCCGTCTTGGATTTTATGCAAATTAATCAAGCACCAAATTTTATGTTAGATACATTGTTTTATTATGCTGTTGATTGTATATATATTTTAACTTATGTAAGCCGCCCCGAGCTGAATACTGGATGGGGCGGGATATAAATCCCAAAAATAAATAAATAAAATAAATAATTAAGATTACAGCCAACAGATTATCAAAAGACATACAGAACACAAAACAACAAAGCTAGCTTTCAACCACCTAACACTTCCAAAACGTTTGTCAGGTGGTACAAAACTTATATCCAAAAGCAGGCCTCAAATTATGGTTGCCAGGTCCCTTCCTGCTGCCGGCGAGGGGATATAATGCATACACCACGATGATGTCATCCAGAAGTGACATCATCACAGTAGGCGTGTCGCCAGGGGGACACTCTAGCATTTGGCCAGAAACTCTATGGTACCATAGAGTTTTTAGGCTGAGTGCTAGAGCGTCCCCCAGCGACATGCCTGCCGCAATCCTGACACTTTGGGGGCAGGGTTCCCCCCACCACC
Source organism: Gekko japonicus (assembly GCF_001447785.1). NCBI lineage: Eukaryota > Metazoa > Chordata > Lepidosauria > Squamata > Gekkonidae > Gekko > Gekko japonicus. The sequence goes on from NW_015164740.1 coordinate 11,156, forward strand.
TGGATCCGGGCCAGCAAATCAGGGGGCCCTAAAGTGGGCAAACCCCCATCCCCCTGGGGGAAATGGCAAACCTACCTCAAATTAGCGTAGATTAGGATTTTAGCAATTTGCCAAGCATTGACCCAGGCCTGTACTTATGAAGTCTCTCTTAGAGTGGAACCCTTTGCCCCTGGGGGAATATCATAATTATAGTTTTTGACCCCCCTCACGTCAGGTGATGGTTTCATCCAATCCCAGCACACCTTTAGGAGAATTCTCCAGAGTCTTACATCATCACTCCTGATCTCCCCACTTCCAACTCTAGGAACGCTTTCTCATGAGAAGCTAATTCCCCTGACCTTGGACTGATAAGGCGTCAGGTAGGCTGAAGCCCTTAATCGACGACACCTGGCCCGTTACTTTATGCATTAACCTGGGGTGGGGGGGGCAAAAATTATGCTTTGCCTCACAGTAGCCATTACAGACTAGCCTGCCATGATTTTTTTTCTTGGACAACAGTGCAGCTGAAACATAGATCCTGAAAAAGCCCTTCTTTCATATTTCTTTGGAAGTTCTATAACATTATTTCCATTGTACTGAGATTGCTCAGCCATCCACTCAGATGTGCCTCTGACCTAGAAGTACTGGTTAGATAAAGCTATAGATAAGTGTCCACTGTTTGGGCAAAGAAACCTTTGACCACTGTTTTTGTTAAATGTCTTGATGACCTAAAATATATGGTTTTATTGATAAACTGAGACATACCTAAATGAGCCGAAAGATGTCAACTGATGATAGAAATGCTGCCACTCAGATCTGTGAAATGTTGAGATTTCACTAATACTGGCTAGATTTTTTTCTGTAGTTGGTGGGATTATTTTCACAAAAAACCTCTGTCCAGATAACATTCAAGCGTATCAAAATCAATACAACAGTTTGGTCACAACTGACAAACTGGATAGGGCTCCATGTATGTTGTCAAATTTGTTCTGAATTCCTTCCCAGGGAGTTTGTCCTTTTCTAGAAGGTCTGAGTTCAAGTACTGGCAGCAGTTTAAGGAAAACAACTCAATAGAGAAGGAAGTGAAGGAACTGCAGACCTTTGCTTCTTTCGCTGGCAATGCTATCCAGGTAAACAGTAGTGCAATTGCCTAAAGTTAAGGCACCCTGAAGGATTTAAAATTAATTTGTCCTTGCATTGACATGGTGTTGATTTGTGATGTATGTGATTCAGCTCTGGAAGGAGGTCTAATTATCTGGCCAGCAGATACAGTGCGGGTCTAATCAGCTTTTTTACAATTTGGGAAGCTTAAGCCACGGTGTGATACAAGCCTCTAAAACAAAATGCAAACCGCGTCTCACAAACAAACTTCGGAAAAGCTCACTTGTGTTGCAACTCTAATCTTGCTCCTTCATTGCTTTCTAGGGTTGCCAGCTCCTGGTTGAGAAATACCTGGAGATTTTAGAGGTGGACCCTGAGAAGGGTGAGGTCTGGGGGATCACGCCATAGAGTCCATCTTCCAAAGCGGCCATTTGCTCTGTGAAAACTGATCTCCGTTGACTGGAATTCATTAGCATAATACGCCAAACCCCTGATAGTACAGTGCATTAGCATATTAGGCCACACCCCCATGTTACCAGAAGTGTGGTCATCCAGCCACAGCCACCTTTTGCTTCTTATTCTGTTTACCTTGTTTGTTGTCAACCAGGGCTTTTTTTGTAGCAGGAACTCCTTTGCATGTTAGGCCACACACCCCTAATGTAGCCAGTCCTACTGAGTTCCTGCTGTTGGGTGTGGCCTATTATGCTAATGAGTTCCTGCTGGGCGTGGCCAACTCAGGAGCCAGCCAGAACTCCGTTCCTGTGCGTTCCTGCCCCAAAATAGCCCTGATTGTTTTAGCTGAGGGGCTTGGCAGGTATGATGAGTCAGTAATTAATCGCTTTATCCAAACAGATCTTTTGTCACCCTGGGCGGCATCTGGTGAAGGCGGTGTGTGTGTGCCTGCGTGCTAGCAGAGGTTTCTGTCCATGGAGTCTCTGCACAGTTTTTCAGGTCTTCTCACATGGCATGGCGTCCCTCTACAGCATGCTTGTCCTGGCTTCTGTACGCAGTCTGTGGCCAGGGTGCTTGGCTCATCTCTGCTGCGCTGCAGGTGAGGTGGCAGGTAACCCATAGAGCCATCCTTGGTCTGGCACACCGTCTCAGGAGGCAGTTTCCCTCATCTGGGCGCGTGTTCACAGTCCAGGCAATTGGCATCAGCTTAGGGTCACCACACAGTCCATTCCCTTTTGGACGTTTACTGCACAGTCCAGTTATTATGGAGTCCAGGGCTATTTTGGGGCAGGAACGTGCAGGAACGGCGTTCCGGCTGGCTCCCAAGTTGGCCACGGCCAGCAGGAACTCATTAGCATAATAGGCCACACCCAACAGCAGAAACTCATTGGGATTGGCTACATTAGGGGTGTGTGGCCTAACATGCAAAGGAGTTCCTGCTACAAAAAAGCCCTGGGTTTGGACAACAAACAAGGTAAACAGATTAACAAGCAAAAGGTGGGTGTGGCTGGTTAACCACACTTCTGGTAACATGGGGGTGCGTCCTAATGTGCTAATGAGCTGTGCTGCCAGGGTGTGGCCCGATATGCTAATGAGTTCCTGCTGTTGGGTGTGACCTATTATGCTAATGAGTTCCTGCTGGGCTTTTTCTACAAAAAGGGCCCTGATGGAGTCCATAAATCCAAAAGGAGCGCCTTGCAGGGCAACACAGAGGAAATAAGTCTAGATGCTAGTTCTATCTTTTATCCATTCCAACCTCATTAGGGTTGCCAGTTTGGAAAACTCCTGGAGATTTGTGGATGGAGCCTGGGGAGGACAGGAACCACAGTGGGGTACAGTGCTATAGAGTCGAGAGTCCAAAGCAGCCATTTTCTCCAGAGGAACTGATCTCTGTAGTCTGGAGAGGAGCTGTAATTCCAGGGGATCTCCTGGTCCCCTCAGAGGCTGGAATCCCTACCTCATGTGATTGTTTTTGCTAAACAGAACCAAAGCATATGATGGTGAAGTACCCTCTGTATCTTCTGGAAGTCTCACATCAAAAGGAAATGTTTTATTCGTCCTCTGTAATAAAAACTACTCTGGTTTATTTTGCTTCTGTTGCAGTTCTTTGGTTTTTAATTTCTTTTACTTTCCAACTTGCATAGCAAAAAGAAGAAGAAGAAGAAGAAGCACACGCCAAATGCTTGAATTATGCTTTGTTTTGCCCTTGTGTAAACTTCCCGGCATTCCAAACACTTCGACAGAGAGGAAGAAGGCATTGTTGTGGCAAATCCAGACAAACATAATCCGGTGCCGTGTACAAAAGTGCATGTTAGGGAGTCTCACAATAGCTGTTTGCTACAGGCAATGTTTTATAGTCTTAATTATATCAGCACTGGAAGAAGAAAAAAAGGGAATTGGTGGCTGTGTATCTAAATTCATTTGTGCACATTATAGGGTTGTTGCCGATTTTTTTTTTTAAATCCCTGAGGAGTAATATGGTAAATAACTCTATCTGAAACCTAAAACACTGTGATTGATGCTCTGCGGGGATTTTTCATTGTAAAATTAACTTCCAACAAGCAGCCCGAGATCTTGTTGAAAAGGTTGCGATCAGACAGGGTTGTAATGTCATTACATGAAAGGCCGCAAATATTTTCCTCCTTCCTCCTTTATTTAAGGGGGTTGAAAAGCTGGTTAATGGGAGCAGCAATGAGCCACAAATGACTGTGCAGGCAGGCTAGTCAAGTAATTCAGCGACTGTCATTAGTGAAACTGAGCAGAGAAAAATTAATCGGGATGGAAGGAAATAACCTCTGGCAGTGGCATATTAAAACAGCACAGCCATTCATTGTAACTGCTAGGGGAAGGAGTCTAAGGAAGGCAGGGACTTCAGTGGGTTACACCATAGAGACCACCTTCCAAAGCAGACGTTTTCTCCTGGGGAACTGATCTCTGTAGTCTGGAGCAATGCTCCCTCTAAGCGGCGGAGTCTTGTGAGCAAAAATGCTACTTTGTGAGCTACTGGCATTAAAGTTGTGAGCGAGTGATTGGGCGACTGCATACATTAGTTTGCTCTGGAGCCATCCTTCCTGAGCGAAGACAAACATGTGTGAGCCGGAGACAAAAAAACTGTGAGCTAGCTCACACTAATTCTGTTTAGAGGGAACAGTGCTCTGGAGATTGTTACTGAAACTGGACCCAAAGAAGGGGAAATTAGCTTTAAAAGTGTAGAAGAAGAAGAAGAAGAAGAAGAAGAGGAGGAGGAGATTGGATTTATACCCCGCCCTTCACTTGGAGTCTCAGAGCGGCTTACAAACTCCTTTCCCTTCCCCTCCCCACAACAGACACCCTGTGAGGTGGGTGGGGCTGAGAGAACTCTGACACAAACTGCTCTTTTTCAAGGACAGCTGTGCCAGAGCTTGTGACTGACCCAAGGTCACATCAGCAGGTGCAAGTGGAGGAGTGGGGAATCAAACCCGGTTCTCCCAGATTAGAGTCCGCGCACTTAACCACTACACCAGACTGGCTCTCAGAAGGGAATAACAAAAGACCTTTGTAGCCTCTGCCTACCAGGGTGGATCTCGGTAGTGGTACCCCAGAAGAAAATTAGAAAGTAAGAGAGTGGGAGTGATGTTTAGCTTCATTGTACGCAAAATAAAATAAAAGTAATATTGTAAAGAACCTACGCTGAGCACTTGAGAACGAATTCCCTAAGTAATCACACACACACACACACACCAAGAAGAGGACACACTTATGAAAGGTAGAAGGGAGGAAATTGGGAAGTTTTAGGGAAAAGACATACAGCCTGAAATCCTGGGCTTGAGGTTGGGGGAAGTCCAGGGGGAAATGCAGCTGAGGTCCAAGGAGCAGAGTGATGATTTTCAAAAAGGAGCTTGCAACACAACACAGTAGCTAGAAGAGCTGGCACACTTTCTAGTGTATTGGGATAGTCTCTATATGGAGAAGGGTCCTCCAGCTAGTCATGGGAACACACTTTCCCAGGAACATGATTGGTCCAAGGTATGAAGCTTGAATTTGACTGGACAGTTTGAAGATAACTGCTGTCAAGATCTGGCAGGAAGATTAGTAGGGAAATACCTTCCAAGGTGGAGTGATCCTCGGACAATTTTAACGTATCGGCAAAGAACTGGGAGTGAATGATGAGTGTAAGTGTCCTCCTGATGGCCCATCCTGGGTGGATCAGATGTTAGGCTGCCTTTCTCAATGGCTGGATTGGATTAGCAATACTTAAGAGTTGCCCATCTGTGTATTGCTGGAAATGGTTCACATTGCCTTGATGGAGTATCCCTTGGAGCAAGGGATATGATTGTATTAGGCATATCTTGGAGCTTAGCATTGAGAGGATTTCTCTCTCTCTGAACAACGATGCCACTTGAGCTGGGGGAGATTGCACTTAATCAGTCTGTAATGCTGGCACACCTTTCCTCCCTTTCTGGGATTTTCCAGTGTCACGACTGAACCCAGATGCCTTTACGAGACTCCCCAAGTTTCAGATCCCCGGGCACTTAGGCTCTAAAGGGGGGGGCTATTAAAAAAAACTAAGTCCAAAATGAAAGGGGGACCCCACTAGCCAAGGAGGTCTCGGCTGGAGGAGGGGGCACGGTCCTTACAGAGATGAGCTGGAATTCTGGGGGATCCCCAGGCTCCACCTGGAGGCTGACATCCTTGGCAACTGCATAGCACATTCTCAGAGGAAGGAGTGCTCCACTGAATTGAATGGAAGCACTGAAGTGGACGGGAAGGGCATTGTTAGATATCAGTTCGCCATGGACAGTTTCTGCTGGAGACTGTGGATCAGGGCTCTTTCCATCCATGAGACTGTTAGTCCCCTGAAAGATGGTCTTAAGGAGGAGAGAGGGGACTTGTTCAAAACCTCAGAGACAGTTATCCGGAGAAGGAGCAAGCCCCTAATTCTTCTAGTCAACCAACTGCTTTCTTGAAAAAGAAACAGAATCTCTTCATTTTATTTTCAGGCTAAATCACTGAATTTTATGCTCCCTCTGTGTTGCAGAGATTGCAAAAGTTGGTTTATTTTTTGCCTTTCCCAGAAATGCAAAAAAAAAAAAAAAAAAAAAAATCACTCCCGTGCAACATAAAAACAAGATTTAAAAACCTCTTCAGGCTACCAATTTATGATTAAAAACTTCCGCAGAATGGGTAGTTTTGGAAGGGGTTCATTTTAAAACTTCTTGTGTTGTTACATTACAACACTATTGCACAACTTCTCATGCTTTCTGTTGTGGACCAGCCAGGGCTCAGTGACAGTGAGGACTCCTCAGAGGAGGAGGGGCCCTGTGTAGCCAGTCCACAGTCTACAGCAGCTGACCAGTAAGGGGATGAGGTTCAGGCATTCCCTGACCTGCAGCTGAGAATTGCTGCAGACCTTTCTCAGCCCTCCAGCTCTGACCTGGCAGCCAAAGGCCAGCAACCGGCCCCTGTTTCCCCAGGGTCACCAGCACCCTTGGAATGCAGCAGGAGAAGGCTCAGGAAAGACTTACAGGCTAGGCATCAGAGTGTATGCCTCTTTGCTCAGTGCAGGCAGCTTGCTGACAGAGGGGATGAGTCATTATAGGATCTTCACTGAGAAGCTGAGTGTGTGCATGCTGTTTCAGCCAGTGGCTATAAAGGCTCATGAGGTGAGTTTGTGGGCATGGATGCAATGTGTTTGTAGATGCTGAACTTGCCAACACTGACTGGACTGATACTTGGTTACCTGACTCCTGAACTGTTTCGACAATGAGCTTTTGAAAATCCCTCTGGCCTTTTTTCTATTGGCACTTTGGTCGATGCTGTAACCTGACTCCAAAAGCCTATTCCAGCAGCAGCCTGACTCAGAACAGTTTCATAATTTGCAAATCAAAAAGACAACTTCCCCCCAAACCTTTGAAACTAAGTGCAACAGCATACACACACACATACAAACCAATCTTCCTTCCCTTGTGCAATCTCTCTCCCCAGGTAACCACCAGTACCATCCTAAGCAGAATCATCCCTTTCTAAGTCCATTGAAGGTAATGGGCTTGCAAGGGTGTTGTCTATGCTTGGGATGGAACTTTGTTCAAGGCAGCTTCAAATAACAGTTTAAACATCCCCGGGGGTTTCGAGCCCTGGCCATAATCTCCAAGATTTGCATCAATCCCAAAATAATAACATGCCAGATCCAGGTTTGCTTACAAGGAGATTTTAATAAATGATCAGAATTTACAGCAATATCAGGCTAACTTCCATCTGCTGGGCCTTGAGCATACAGCAAAGCTAGCCAAACCTGAGACAAGATATATAGTTAAAACTAAACATTTTATATCCTAATTGCTGGCTACAAGTCAAGAATATCGTCAATCAAAGCTACATCCCTAAGCACTGGGAAAAACCAGGCCATATCTTGTACCTGGTACCCTGTGGTGGAGAAAAACAAGTCAGCTTTCTTAGATAAGTAACTGGGGAAGTACTAATAAAAACATGCAAAGAATGTTATCTTGAGAGCGGCCTGTGAGCCATCCTCTCAAACAGCTAGAGGGAAAGCACTAGGGCAGAACAAAATGGAGGTACAGAGGCGATACACCAGCTAAAACCAAAGATAAAATAGCAAGCCCCAAATCCCTCTCCCTTCCCCATTAAAATATGCCTGCCATTTTTGTTGTTTTTCAGTTTCACAGTCGAGTCTGACTCTTCGCGACCCCATGGACCAGATCACGCCAGGTCTTCCGGTCTTCCACCATCTTCTGAAGTTTGCTCAACTTCATGTTCGTTGCATCTGTGACACTGTCGAACCATCTCATCCTTTGCCGTCCCCGTTTTTTTTGACGTTCAATCTTTCCCAGCATCAGGGTCTTCTCCAGTGAGTGCTCCCTTCTCATTGGGTGGCCAAAGTATTTGAGCTTCAGTTCTCCACTGGAGAAGGAAATGGCAACCCACTCCAGTATCTTTGCCAAGAAAACCCCATGGAGAGTATCAAAAGGCCTGCCATTTAAACCCCCTCAAAAACCCTGGCAATCAGGCAGGCCTTGCAGTGTCTCCTGAAGATCTCCAAGGAAGGGGCTCCCCTCACCTCTTCAGGGAGCCCATTCCACAGAGCCAGAGCCACGGTGGAAAAGGCCCGGGCTCTGGTTTTAAACCTGCCCTCCCCGTGAATGGGCTCAGGGCGGCGTACAGATGGGGCCAATGCCCAATACGTAAAACATTAAAACTGCATTTTAAAAACATTCAATACAACATAAGTGCTCCCCACAATAACTAACAAGGGAACCGATGACGTCATCGGGATGGTATCCTTAGTGGCAACAGCTCCACACAGTACCACCATTTTAGCGCTCACGGCGAGTTGGCAATAAAGGGCTAGGACAGATAGTAATAGTCGTAGACAGATGGTAACAGTCGTGGCGGCTCCTATTCAAACGCCTGGCGGAAGAGCTCCATCTTGCTGGCCCTGCGGAACTGTGCAAGGTCCTGCAGGGCCCAAATCTCCTCTGGGAGCTCATTCCACCAGGTATGAGCAACCACCGAAAAAGCCCTAGCCCTAGTCGCCGCTAGTCTGGCCTCTTTGGGACCTGGAACCACCAGGAGATGTTTAGTCCTGGACCGTAGTGCTTGTTGGGGAACATATGGGGAGAGGCGGTCCCGTAGGTATGTCGGCCACCGTAAGTGGTGGGATAGCCAACAAATGGCTGCCTGATGACAGTAGATGGAGCACAGAATGAGAACTTTGAAACAACTTTATTAATATGCAATAGGTGATGAGAAATGCATCCTGCTCTCTCAGTTCTGTCAGCTTTAGAAATGAAATTAGGGGCAGAAGTTAAGATTGGAGGAAAGAATTGAGCACATGGAGGCGGGGTATATGTGCGGTGACAGAAACGTAATGAAGCACTGGAAGAAACTGGAATCCAGAAGAGTAATTTAAATTCTGTTCTGAAACACCGTAGAGAGGAAATATGCGAAGGGGAGATAGGATAATTACATGTTCTTGGGGATGACTTGGTAAAATGCTTAGTAAGTCCAAGAGTAATTACTATGTAACCCATACTGGTTTTATAAGACAGAAATAATCCTCAGTTTACATTTTATCATCGTGTCTATTATCATATAATTAAACTGTCACTACCTGTATTTACCGTGTAATTAAGTGACAAGCATCGTCCTGAAGAGCGTTGCAATAAAAAATGAGAAACACAACACCTTCGCCCTTTCTTTTATTAAACCACTGTTTGCCAACAGGAAGAAAGGAAGAACTTTCCAGACTTGAAGAAGAACTTCCAGAATGTGACAAAGAGAACGATGCGTCACGTGAAGTCAACAGTCATGTGCAGACCTTCCTCAGCCTTCTTCGTTCCCTGAAGAAAACCAGAACTGCCAGCAGTTTGACAGATGAATCCATGGATGTGATTGAAACCTCTTCTTCTCGTGAATCTCTGCTGGAGACTCCTTCCCCTGCACCCTTTATACATAGCTGAAGGTTTTACGTTCCCTGTTGTATGATGTATCCGTTTGTTCTGCCATAAGTCATCCTCTGATGGTTTAAAAAAAAAAATTAATTGTTCTCGTATGGATTAAAGGCTTATTTGGGGGGGAAATGTCCTAGAAAAGGTTATCAGCATTTTGAAATGTGCTTTACTAGCTACGTGTGAGAGAGAGCAGACTTTGCCCTGCCTGAAGCCTTAGTGTTCAGGTACATGCAGGCAGGGGTCGTTTCGTAGAAAAAGAGCTAGGGGAACTCATTAGCATAACTCATTAGCATATGCCACACCCCCTGACATCAGGGGCCCGGCGGTGGACCTGCAAGGCTGGCGGGAGTGCGAGGAAGCCCCGCCAAGGCCCTCCCTGGCCCCAGGCAGGCAGGGGTGGGGAGAGGCGGGGAGGAAGCAACTTACCCTCCCTCTTCTCCTGCCTCCTCCTGGCTGAATGAGGGCCGGAAGCAGGGCGGCTGGAAGCAGGGGGCGGAGCTTCATCGTGTGCCCTGCCCCCTGTACCTCACCCTGGGGAACTGTGTTCCCCCGCGATCCCCCCCGAAATGACCTCTGCATGCAGGGGTCATTTCGTAGAAAAAGAGGAGCAGGAGCTCATTAGCATAATGCATTAGCATAACTTATTTGCATATGCCACACCCCCTGACATCACCGGAAGTGTGTCAGAAGGCAACACCCATCGCTCAGGCTCCACTGGACTGTTTTGGATTGCTAGCTGTCTGTCCTTGCAGAGAAGGGAGAGCTTGCACCTGAATAAAAATTGGTCTTAAAGGTGCCACTGGACTGTTTTGGACCGGGGGGCTGGGGAGAGCTCTGCAACTTACCTGGCTGCTTCTTGCTGTGACTGAGGGCTGCTGGGAGCAGGGGGTGGGGCTTGTTGCATGTGCCCATCCCCTAGGCTCTTTACTGCCAGAGCTCTGCTCCTGTGCGCTCCTGCAGGAAATGACCCCTGGGTACATGCATTTATTTTGAATGCACACAATACAAAATGCACCAATTCCCCACTTAGAGGTTTAACTTCTAGACATCCTCCGAAGGGAGCTGAACCACAATGGAACCCATTCCCCATTAAGAAAAACAGGAATGAATTAAGGACAATGATCATCCAGACGTGGGGACCAGAAAAAAAGAGGCAGTTCTCATGCAACTGCAGTACATTTGAAAGCCAGTACACTGGAAGATCCTCAAGATGTTTGCAAGCTTTCCAGAGGTCTCTTGTTAGCCACCACTGGTAACAGAATGCTGGTCTAGATGGACCTTTGATTGAAACCAACATGGTTGTTCATGTTCTTATGGCAATGTAAATAGGGCGTTACAAGAAGAAGAAGAAGAAGAGAAGAAGAGATTGGAGTTATACCCGCCCTTCACTACCCAAAGGTGTCTCAGAGCGGTTTACAAACTCCTTTTCCTTCCCCTCCCCACAACAGACACCCTGTGAGGTAGGTGGGGCTGAGAGAGCTCTTGACAGAAACTGCTCTTTTTCAAGAACAGCTGTGCCAGAGTTATGGCTTGCCCAAGGTCATCCAGCCAGGTGCAAGTGGAGGACTGGGGAATCAAACCCGGTTCTCCCAGATTAGAGTCCGCGCACTTAACCACTACACCAAAGCAATGAGAAGAAGAGTTGGTTTTTATAACCCACTTTTCTCTACCCTAAGAAGTCTCAGAGTGGCTGACAATCACCTTTCCCTTCCCTTCCCCACAACAGGCACCTTTTGAGGTAGGTGGGGCTGAGAGTTCTGAGAGTACTGGGACTGGCCCAAGGTCACCCAGCAGGATTCATGTGGAGGAGGAGGAGGAGGTGGGGAATCAAAACCACCACTTCTCCAGATTAGAGTCTGTTGCCCTTAACACCACACTGGCTCTCAGCTTACCAAATCTTTCTTGAGAAGTGTAATGCTGTGTATTTTTCTTCTTCTTTGTATATATGAATTATCTGTCTTCTAGCTATCCACACTCTAGTGATTGCAAGACCTGCTCTCTGTGCCCCTGCCTCCAGAGGTGACCGTGTGTGTGTGACCAAGGGCAGCACTTTTTCAGTGACTGACTGGGCCTCCTCACCTGTGGCATGCCTTTGGAGCTTGCCTGGTGCCTACCCTACTGTCTTTCAGGCACCAGGCCAAAAATCTTTGTTTTTAATCAGGTTTTTAACAGTGGCTGATCTGTTAACATCATTTTATACTGTTTTATGAGAGTCCTTTTCAACTGCCCAGTCTTTTATGATTAGGGTTTCCAACTCTGGGTTGGGAAATTCCTGGATATTTGGGGCGAAGCCTGGGGGGAGTTGGGGAAGGGAAGAGGCCTTAGTGGAGTATAATGCCATGGAGTCCACCCTGCAAATCAGCCATTCTCCAGGAGAAACTGATCTCCGAAAGTTGACCACTCTGTTTATGATGTTCTATGCTCTTCTTTTGTTTTAATTTTGTTCCTGCCAGTAGCATATGCTTGTCTCAAAGATTAAGCCATGCATAATAAGGAGCTGCGGTGGCTCAAGTGGTTAAGACGCTGAACTGCAGGCTGTGGAAGCTTGGTGGTTCAGCATTTCGGGACCCGAGTGTGCCGCATGACACAGTGAGCTCCTGTCTCTAGTTCCAGCTCCTGCCAACCTAGCAGTTCGAAAGCAAGAAATTGCAAGTAGGTAAATAGGTACCACTTCGGTGGGAAGGTAACAGCGTTCTGTGTGCCTTGGTGTTTAGTCATGCCGGCCACATGACCACGGAAACGTCTTCGGACAGCGCTGGCTCTTCGGCTTTGAAACGGAGATGAGCACCGCAACCCTAGAGTCGGACTTGACTGGCTTTCAAGCAAGGGAACCTTTACCTTTATCTTTGTTTTAATGCCATTTATCTAATGCTGGATTTTTAATAATTAACAGCTTTTATAGCTCTATGTTTTTGTTAGAATTTAATTTTCCTAACCTTCCTTGGGCAGGTTCTGTGGAGAGGCATTTTCTATGTCAATAAAAACTATTATATGCGAACGTTCAGAATTTCCCCATCTTCTATGATGGCATGGCTCAGTTGCCACATGAAGTCTGTTGTTGGGATCCTGAGAATTCAACTTGACTTGAAATGAAAGAACTATTTTTTTAGCCTTTGTGGTTTTAAGGATCCATTTGAGAGAGAGAAAATACTCAATGGGTGCGTTCAGACGGGGGCTTTATATCGGTTAGGGTGCCGGTTCCAACCGTTGTACTCACCGGCATTCAGACGGGGCACATCTGCCTCCTGTCCCGTAAAGCCCTTTACACCGTTGCACTCTGCCACCAGGTCCCAAGTGGTGGTATCCTGAGTGCAACGGTGGCTTCCGATGTACACCGGCGTCTGATCGCTCTCCACCATTCCACAGCCATTTCCGTCGGAAGCCTGAGGCTTCCGTTTCCCCCCCCCGCCATTTTTTTTTTACTCTAAGCGATATGTGCTCGGGCGAAGCTTCGCCCTGAGCGTTTGTTAAAAAAACCCCAAACCCTTCGTTTAACTTCCCGGAGGAGTCCGGGACTTAAGGGAGGCCAGTTTGGGCTTCAAACTTTAAAGGTAAGTCCTTACCTTTAAAGTTTAAATGTAATGGGGGGGGTTGAGCATGCGCAAAGATCGCCATTCTGTGAATGGCTGCCTATGCGCATGCTCAAACTATGTTTTGTTTAAAAAAACACGCCAATGCCCGCAGTGTGTGACCGGGTGTACACCGAAGGGATCCGCAAAATGGAGGGTAAGTGTGATCGCGTTTCTGCCGGCATAAACTGCACCGGTTCCAACCGGTGCAGTTTATGCCAGCAGAAAGCCCCTGTCTGAACGCACCCTATAGGTTACAATGGCAGACAATTTACTTTCTGGTCATATGATAAGATAATTTAAGGCAGGGCTGTAGCCAGGATTTCTTACTTTAGGAGGCACCCCTCCACACCCCATGGAGTCCAGCAGTTTGTTGCCAGCCAGACGCCCCAGGGAAGCTCACGGACAGGGCTAAAGTAGGGAGCAGATGTGCCCTGTGGTGTGCCTCACCCGCAGCCAGCCAGAGGTACACTGGTGGCAGGCAGGGCAGGTGGCGGCTCAGCTTGGCATGGCCTTGGCATGCATGAAAAATAAAATAACATAAACCGGCTGGATAGGAAGTCGAGAGGCCTGAGCGGCAAGTCAGGGGGCCTGGCCCCAAGATGCCCCACTGTAGTTACGGGCCTGGGGATTCCCTGGAATTACAGCTCATTTCCAGACAACAGAGATCAGTTCCCCTGGAGAAAATGGATGCCTTGCAGGGTGGGCTCTATAGCATTGAACCCCACTGAGGACCTCGTCCTCCCCAGGCTCCGCCCCCAAATCTCCAGGAGTCTCCCGACCTGGATCTGGCAACCCTTCCCCTCATCCTCTGCTGGTGGCCAGAGAGGACTTGGAACCCCCCAATTGCTACATAAATGCAAGCACATAGGAAAACTTCTTGTGATTCCCGTTGTTATCGAACATGCCATTCTACTGTGTGATTTCTAAACAGAGTCCTCCTGTTGAGATTCCATCCCCGAGTGCTTTACTAGACGTCCTGCCACAGAGGACAGCTCATAGAAGGTCATCCATTTTTCAGCATGGACAGATCTGGAGATATGGAATGCTTTAAAGCTGATGCTCAGTCGCAACGGCAGAATGCCAGATCTGGTACTCAAGTTACTGCATTGGCAGCGGAGCCACTGCTGCAATGCCATTCCTACTGAGGTAATTTGAGTAGCCCACAGGAAACTGGGTTAATGTTGGTGTGAGGAAGAGCTGCTACACAGGCTCTCCCAGCATGTCTTGGTCCTCTCGCATTACCTGGCAGCATGGCTGCCGTGGCTCTCAGCCACCAGAGTAACACAAGAGTCCAGGCTGCCTCAGTACATTATTAAAAGGACTAATTAATATTGGTGGAATATATAACATTGGTACCAAGGGCTCTAGTCAGAATCGGTGTAGCAGAGAGTCTGTGTCCCAACAAGCCCTTAATTCAAGTTTTGCCTAAACCGTGAGCTCATTAGGCAGCCCAAGGCAAGGCATTTGGCTAATCTGCTACTCTGAGGGGGCATGTTACAAATCCGATATCCAGGGAGGATCGAGATATTCTGAACATAGGGAGGTTCTGAACATAGACAGGGCAGGTCTCCCATTTTGGCTGGCGACCTCCTGCCCTCAGCTGTCTCTGCCTGCTGCTGCTCAGCTGTCATGTCAAGGCCATGACATCACTTCCGCCTTGACCCGGAAGTGACATCCTCACATCAAGTGGCGTTCTAGTATTCCCCCCAAGCTCTACATTTAAACCATAGAATTTTGGGCGAATGGGCGTAAAGGCAATGCTGTCACTTCTGGGTCATACAAGAAGTGACATTACCATGTCACTGGTGAGGGTCCACCTCCTGGTTAAGTCACCCACTGGTTGTCAGCCTTGGAATGACAACCCCAGATGGACAGCAGAGGTGGGCTAAGAAAGTTGACTTGCAGCAGAAAAATCAAATGGGATTTTTTACCTCACGGTAGCAACAATCTGAACTGAACCACTGGCAGTTAGCTTCTTTTTAATGATACCTCTGAATGTGCCACCTGAGGGGGTCTGTCTCATCACTGCCTGAGGAAGCCTGCTCTCAGGGGCTGGCCTTTGCAGCACTTTTGACTCACAGAGAGACAAACAAAACCCGCCGGTTCTGTATAGCAATCGACTATGGGCTGAATAAGCCTGCTGTTTTTACTGTCTTTCTGTGACTGTGAAAGGAGGAATGGTTTATGTGTGTGTGAGACAGAGAGAGTCTGTGTCGGAAACACCAGAAAGGTCACAATACACGGGCAGCCACGATTTGTACAGGCTTTTTTTCAGAGTTTTAACAGGATGCTTTCTTGCAGTCCATTTCTCCTTTCAGAGACTTACTCACATTCTAACCCCCAGTCGCACAAAGGGGAAAATAATGTACCGTTTTTAATTTTTTAATCTCCCTTTAACTTTCTCAATGACTGGTTGGGCCTTTAATCAGAGAAAGATGGAAAGTCTAACCACGAAAGCTAGTGAATATTGAAAAGGTCAACACAGTACAGTGACTACTTCAATTTATGGCATGTCTCCTACATTCTAAAGATTAGCAAACCTTTGCAAAAAACATTAACTCTTTCTCAAAAAGACACTTCAGGTGTAAGATATTATATAGATCATTGATAAGAACATTTTGTTGTTGTTACTCTTCTTGCCGACTTTGAAATACATTTCGGAAATACATTTCGGAATAAGAAAATAGCATGAACAATATCTCCAATTTTTTATTATTTGCATCTGTTTCCAGAACACTTTGGGGCTGGCAAAAGCCACCACGGGCCTCAAGACAAAGAGTCCCTCTGGATTTCTCCCACCATCCAGATCCAATAGAAATGTCATCTGAAAACAAATCATGTGACTTACCTTACTCAGTGGGTGTCTCAGACTATGCACATACTATAAAGATCTGGTAGTATATTCACAATGTTAGAATACAATGATTGGTACCAATGTCTCCTTTTCAAGTTCATTTTCAGGGTCAAAATATCTAATTTCTGGGAATAACAACCAGGCTATTTTGGGCTAAAGGTAAAGGTAAAGGTTCCCTTCCTCGAAAGCCAGTCGAGTCCGACTCTAGGGTTGCGGTGCTCATCTCCGTTTCCAAGCTGAAGAGCCAGCGCTGTCCGAAGACGTTTCCGTGGTCATGTGGCCGGCATGACTAAACACCAAGGCGCACGGAACGCTGTTACCTTCCCACCGAAGTGGTACCTGTTTATCTACTTGCAATTTCTTGCTTTTGAACTGCTATCATGAGCTACATTTCAGCTTTCTAAGTCATTTGGAAGCAACCTAATAATTTTGATACACATGCATGAAGCATTTAGTGGGTGATTACGGTTGCCAAATCTCCCCCCTTGCTGACCACCAGCAGGATGGAAAACTCCTGGAGATTTGGGGGTGGAACCTGGGGGAGGACAGGAACCTCAGTAGGGTACAATTTTATAGAGTCCACCCTCCAAAGCATCCATTTTCTCCAGGGGAACAAATCTCTATAGTTTGGAGAAGAGTTGTAATTCTGGGGGATCCCCAGGTCCCACCTGGAGCCTGGCATCCCTAGATTACGGTCTCAATATGAAATAAAGTGACACATAGTTTAACATGCTCAGAAGGCTTTGCTGTCAGAAGATTAGGGACATGCCTCTCCTCTCAATCATCAGGTTGACAGGTGCCCCGCCCCATGACGTGGGTGCAAGATGGCTGTAGGGGAGGGGCTGAGGGGCAGCCGCAGGCTGCTTGAAGCACATGGCTGCTTTGAAAACATGTTTGGGGGGGCCAAGGGTCTTGTGTAGTTGGAGAGTGCTTTGAAACGTGTTTTGGGGGGTCTGGGACATGTGTTTGTGGTTGGGACACTGGAAATGTGCTTTGGGTGAACGTGGCTGTCTGCAGGCTGTGCCTGGAGAGTCCTGGGGAGCTCCAGGGAGCCCCCATCCCACCTTGCATGCCCCCCTCCCTCTGTAACCCCAAGGCAGAGAGAGAGAGCCCCCATCCTCACAGACATACCCTCTGTACCCCATGCTGGCCCCAGGGACAGGCGTGAGAGGCTGCAAGCCAAAAGCCTCTGCAAAGAGGAAAAAAAGCGACCTTTTAAAAGTTCTACTATTTAGACATGCCCTCTGTAACCCCCAGACCCAAAAAACTTAGTGCAGACACCCTCGGGGAGCCCCCAGCCCCACTGAGAGTCCTGCAGACCTCTGGAACCCCCACAGGCTGATCCCAGGGACTGGCGTGAGCCACGGCTAGGAAAAGCTTCCCCTCTCTGTCATTTAGAAAACGCTGGCTGTTCTGGCCAGGAACTTCTGACAAGCCAGGCCGTGCCGAGAGGCAGGCATAGAGCCCCCACGGCAGTTGTAGCAAGAGTCCCACCAAATCATTTCTCCCAAAGACACACAGCAAGAGAATTTACTTACCAGAGGCGCCCCTTGCCCCCAAGCCAGCCCCCCTAAAAAAGCACACAATTGAAAGGAGTTTCACAAGCAAAACTAGCTAGCAGCGTGTTCGCCGGCTGGCACAGAGACACTGACACAGCAAAAGCCAGGCAGGCTGCAGGGAGGGAGGGCGAAGATTCCCCCTGCCAATGGCAGCGCGGCTTTTTTCCAACCACGGCAAATATCATGCCCTCACAGGCTGACAGGCCTCCTCCACCCCCTCCTTCCCCGCCCTCCCTCCCTGCAGACGTCACTCAGCCCCACTCCTCCCACCCAGCTCCGTCAGGCAGACCCAGCTGTGGCTGCACAGATAAGAACTCTCAGTAGCATTTTTAAGTAGCAGGCAGTTCCCCTGCACATGAAAAGGGGTAGACTGCGTCTGGCCAAGAAAGCTCGACTAATTGTCAAAAATAAAAATAAAAATGTGTTTTTGGAGTCAAAATGAAAAGTCTTTGCAGAAAAGTTATTAAGCATGCATTTGGAGGTACCCACTATTGTGGGTCAACACAAACCGTTGTGTTTTTTTGTGAAATTTTAAAAATGTTTGCAGAATGAAGGGGGTCTGTTAGGGGCATAGATTCCTCTCAACACCAACCCTGCAAGGTTGTGTTTAGGTGCAGCTGTTGGACTCTTTTCCACGCAATGTCTGCATGCAATGTAAAATGAAAGGTTTTATAGTACAAAAAACTGGATTCAGGGGCCGGTGTATATTTTTTGCCGTCTAATCAAATACATGTTCATTGCGGCCAAAGAGTGTGTGCAGGCATGGCTGACAACGCGAATCTACTAAAAGGAATTTATTACAACCCCGGGAAGGTGGGAAGCTTTGGAGGGGTTGAACCTCTTTTCTGGGCCGCTGCCGAGAGGGGTCACGGGGTGAGCAGAAAAGAAGTGAAAGCGTGGCTCGGTGACCAGGAGGCATACAGCAACCATAAGCCAGCCAGGCTGCGTTTCAAAAGAAACAAGGTAATTTTTGGAGATATCGATGAACAGTGGCAGGCAAATATCACACCCTCATAGGCTGACAGGTCTCCTCCACCCCACACCCCCTTT
>NW_015164740.1:30447-39461 GCF_001447785.1 Gekko japonicus
GAGGGGAGAGAGAGAGAGAGAGAGAGAGAGAGAGAGAGAGAGAGAGAGAGAAGACTAGATTTATATCCTGCCCTTCAATACCCAAAGGAGTCTCAGACTGGCTTACAATCTCCTTTCCCTTCCCCTCCCCACAACAGACGCCCTGTGAGGTGGGGCTGAGAGAGCTCTTTTGAGAACTGTTCATGAGAGAACAGCTCTGAAAGAACTTGTAACTGACCCAAGGTCACACCATCAGCTGCATGTGGAGGAGTGGGGAATCAAACCCGGGTCTCCCAGATTACAGTCTGCACTCCTAACCACTACACCAAACTAGCCTAGAGAGAGCAGAAAAGGAAATCATTTTGACAGTTTCTACTTTCCTTTAGCACTTTTCCTCCAACATTTTAGCCCAGCCATGACCATCACTCATAAGAACATAAGAGAAGTCAATGTTGGATCAGGCCAATGGCCCATCCAGTCCAACACTCTGCCACACAGTGGCCAAAAATACCAGGTGCCATCAGGAGGTCCAGCAGTGGGGCACTCTATTCTCACTCCATTTCCTTAATTTAAATGAAAGAAAATGACCATCTGAAGATGCTGCTAGTGATCTGGTGCAACATCTATGTTTCATCCACCACATTTTTAAAAATCCCAAGGCTTTTATTATGGGATGCCACCTCATGAGAGGATACTGCAAATATGGTCGATGGGGTAGCATCCAAGAATTCTGGTAGGAGGGCAATGAAGCAAACCATGGTTCTTGTGTGTATTACTGGAACACAAATGATAGTTTTGGAAGCCAAACTGTGGTTAGCACAAATGGAGATGCATTCTTATGTGGTAGTCTGTATGAAATCAGCATTTCCTTTCTGTAATTCATAGTGCAGTCCTGAACACAGTTACTCCTTTCTAAATCCATATGAAATCAATTGGATTAGAAGGGTAAGTCTGTTCAGGATTGCACTGCACGCCATCCATATCCATTGCTTTTCATTTTAAGGATTTTTGATGGGATGCATCTTTTTTCCCCCCAGTTGCAATTATTATTATCTCTATGGGCCATTGCCTTTTTTAAAAAATAGGAGCAAAGAAAAAAATCCAGTCACCTCAACAATTTTGGCATACTGATTTGAGTCTCCATCTCTGTGTCTGTATCTCCCCCCACACACACACACACATACAGAGGGGTTTTTCCAGGTACATCATGGGAAATGGGAAATGTCCTTACTTTGTTCACCTTGACGGAAAGAAAAATGACAGTGTTTGCATTTCCTTTCCTGTTGCTTTGTGACTTGCCTGTGAGAATCCAATGCTGTATCTTTGCTAAAGCTTCGCAAGTGTGGATCTGATCAATGCCTGGACAGAAAACGAACACCCTTTTCCGATGCACACTGGCCATGCATGGGCTGGACTCAGGGAAGAGGATTGTACTCACTTATTCCACTCTGACAACCCACACATACAACGACAAGTCCGCCATAGGGATCTTTCCACATGCTTGGGATATCCGCCCCGCCCCGCCCCCAGGATTCGGGCTCTTTTTGTAGCAGGAACTCCTTTGCATATTAGGCCACACCCTCTAATGTAGCCAATCCTCCAAGAGCTTCTTACAGGAGCTACTGTAAGCTCTTAGAGAATTGGCTACATTGGGGGGGGGTATCACTTAATATGCAAATGAGTACCTGCTACAAAAAGAGCCCTGACTGCAGAGAGAGGCAGGTTCTGTTTCGGTCTCCAACCAAAAACACATAGGGCAGGGCCCACAGCTGCGATTCTGCTTCTGTCCCCTAAATTCCTGATACATGTCTGAAAAGGGCTTGAGAGACCCGTGGAACAGAGATAGGGTTGCCACCTCTGGGTTGGGAGATATCTGGAGATTAGAGGGTGGAGCCTAGAGGGGGTGAGGTTCGGGGAGGGGAGGGGCCTCAGCGGGGTGTAAAACCACAGAGTCCACCCTCCAATGCTGCCATTTCCCCCAGGGGAACCGATCTTGGATGTGCGGAGATCAATTGTGATAGCAGGAGAACGCCAGGTTTCACCTGGAGGTTGGCGACCCTGATTATCAAATAATAATCGTGCAGAGCAGTTGCAATTCATAAAAGATCTTCCCGGGTGCTGCTGTGCCCTCCCCCTTTGGTCTATCAGTGTGCTTCTCTGCCATCAGCTGGGGTGCCAGAAGAAGAAGGAGGAGGAGGAGGAGGAGGAGAAGGAGGAGGAGGAGAAGAAGGAAAAGAAGGAGAAGAAGGAGGAGAAGGAGGAGAAGAAGGAGAAAAAGGAGGAGGAGGAGAAGGAGGAGAAGAAGGAGGAGAAGAAGAAGAAGGAGAAGAAAGAGGAGGAGGAGAAGGAGGAGAAGAAGAAGGAAGAGGAGAAGGAGGAGGAGGAGGAGAAGGAGAAGAAGGAGGAGAAGAAGAAAAAGGAGGCGAAGGAGAAGAAGAAAAAGGAGGAGGAGGAGGAGAAGAAGGAGAAGAAGGAGGAGAAGAAGGAGGAGGAGAAGGAGGAGGGGGAGGAGGAGAAGAAGGAGAAGAAGGAGGAGAAGAAGGAGGAGGAGAAGGAGGAGGGGGAGGAGGAGAAGAAGGAGAAGAAGGAGGAGGAGGAGAAGGAGGAGAAGGAGGAAGAGAAGAAGAAGAAGAGGAGGAGGAGGAGGAGGAGGAGGAGACTGGATTTATACCCTGCCCTTCAATACCCAAGGGAGTCTCAGAGCGGCTTACAAAGTCCTTTCCCTTCCCCTCCCCACAACAGACACCCTGTGAGGTAGGTGGGGCTGAGAGCGCTCTGACAGAAACGGCTCTTTTTCAAGAACAGCTGTGCCAGAACTCTGGCTTGTCCAAGGTCATCCAGCCAGGTGCAAGTGGAGGAGTGTGTTCCCTTTAAGCTGAGTTAGTGTGAGCTAGCTCACTGTCTTTTAGCCTCCGGCTCACACATTTTTGTCTTAGCTCAGGAAGGATGGCTCCAGAGCAAACTGATTTAATGCAGTAGCCAAGTTGCTGGCTCATGACTTTAATGCCAGTGGCTCACAAAGTAGGATTTTTGCTCACAAGACTCTGCAGCTTAGAGGGAGCATTGGAGTGGGGAATCAAACCTGGTTCTCCCAAATTAGAGTCCGCGCACTTAACCACTACACCAAAACTGACAAAGGAGGTCAGGGTTTATCATTTTCCACTCGTGAAGCATACAGAGCCTGCAAAGGAGAAGGAGAAAGAAACGTCGACTGCATGACATCCCTGTATTGTGAGAAATCAATTTATTCGAAAGCACAATTCATTAATTTCCATCTAGGTAAAACAACTTCGTTCCTGCAGAGATAATTTGCACTGCAGCAGCTCAGTCAGATTAATTTAAAAAAACTCAGCAGTGGTGGATCAAAAGCACTGAGCATTTATTTTTAAGGTCAGAAAACCTGAATATGATTGTCAGCAAAAAAAAGAAGAAAAGAAAGCAGGATGGCTTGCCTCTCATCAACATAATTGATTGCAAGCTTCAGACAAGACACTCTGAGTCGAAATGTCTTATTAACTCGAATTTCACAAAAGTCACGGGGGGCGGAGTGCCTTTTATTGAATTAATGCTATATTCTTCCAGAATTGGCTATGGAGAAGTTACTCCCAATAACAGCGAGAAAGGTTTAAAAACATTAAAACGTCAGAAGAGGTTCACTTCTGCCAAGAGCCTTATGTAATATCCCAGTCGCCACACAACTGTAACAGAAAGGTAACAAACCATTAGCAGGGAAATGTGCATTTTTAAGCTTAAGTGGACTGTACCGTCCCCGGGGACTAAGGGAGCAACTTGTTGACGCCTGCAGTGTATTTCGCCAGCCTGAGAAAATGCAAAATGATAGTCGGTTGAAGATGTGTATGTTTTATTGAAAGGGGGCAGTGCCTGGAGAGGACAGAGTCGTGGGAGGAGGAGAAGATGTACCACTTTATTAAGGTGCCTCTGAGCGTGAGGCAGTATTACATCATGGTTAAAATGTTGGAGGAGGGATATAGGGTTAAGTCCCTGCTCTGGCACTGGTTGCACGCATGCGTTAACTCGGCAGGACGCCTGGCTCCGAGCTCTCTCCAAACACTAAGGTATTTATAGCTTAAACAACTGCAAACAACTTCAAGCCTAGCATATAATTAGGTGCTAAACATTAAACAACAGCTGTGCCAAGCCAGAAGGTTAGAGATAAGAGTTTACTCACTCTATTTCAGCAAGCAAACGCAGCGAAATAAACGGCCGGCTTGTTGAGCCCTAATTAACGTCTAACGATGGCAAGATCGATTAAGGATCTCTCTGAGCAAATATCAGTGTTGCAGAATACTTTTCTTCAATCTCAAGATAAGATTTCAGAAGAGATTAAAGCGGTAAGACAGGACTTGGCTGAGTTAAAGAAAGATATATCCCATATAAAAAAAATTGCTGACTTTGCGAAGAATAAAGCTTTACAAAATGAGCAGAAGATCAATGTTTTGGTTGGCCAGATGGCAGATATTTCTGATAGAAATCGTCGAGCTAATCTAATTATTTCTGGAATCTCTGAGGAGATAGCAGCCAAAAACCTGGAGGAAACACTAAGGAGCTGGCTGGAGGCTCAGGCCATTAAGATTCAGCCAGAAGATATTGAGAGGGCACACCGTCTCCAGGGGAGAAGCAGGGGAGGAGCCCCACGGGACGTTATTATTAAGTTCTCTAGGGAAAAAAAACAACAGGAAATATATAAAGAGCTAAAAAAGAAGACGGATTTAAGCTTCAAGGGCAGGAAAATTTGGCTCAAACGCGATTTTTGTCAAGAAACTCTGAAGAAAAAAAGTCTGATGCGCCCCTATGCCCAAAAACTTTACTCAAACAATATAAAATTCACATGGGGCTACCCAGCCACAATAATTATATTTCAAGAAGGGAAGAGGCTTATGGCACGGAATGCTCAGGAGGCCAAAGAACTGCTTAGAAAATTTGGCATAAACGATGAAGATGTAAGAGAACAGGAAATGGAAGAAGGCCCAGACCTAGAAGAAGACACAGACGCGGAGGAAGGAACGTCAGACAGAGGGGGGAAAAGGCCCAGGACAGAGGCATTTGAAGGAACCACCTAAAGGGAAGTACCCACTCAATTTTAAGCTAATGTATATATTATAAGTAGTAAGGGGGAGGAGGGGATGTGTGCACTCCATGAAGTGGAGAGAGGAGAGGAATTGTTCTCTCAAGGGGATTTCTCTACCACAGGGGGAGGGGAAGGGGAAGGAAATGTTAATTAAGGGTTTGGGAAAATTGCAGCCATGGGGACTAAAAGCCCAGAACCATAAAGAGTATGGATAAAACAATAACCTTGCTTTCTCTGAATGTCAATGGCTTATCCTCCAACCTTAAAAGGTTTAGGATAGCTAGGATAGCAAAGGAACAAAAGGTAGATATATTATGTCTTCAGGAAACTCACAAGAAAAAGAAGGACAGAAAGCCATTGTTGGCTCACCCATCCTGGGAGATCTTAGCAGAAGCCAGATGTAATAACAAGAGCAAAGGGGTAGCAGTATTGATACACAAGAAAATTAAAATAGAGGATGTGGAGAGAGAGACAGATGGGAATGGTAGGTACTTACTAGTAAAGTTTAAAATAGAAGGTAAGAAGTACACAATAATAAATATTTATGCGCCAAATAAAGGACAAAAGAAATTTCTGGGGAAAATATTTAAAAAAACTAAACAATTTTCAGAGGGCGAAATTATTATAGCGGCGGATTTAAATTTGGATTTAACAAAAGATAAATCAATGAAGCTAGGGAACTGGGGCCTGATAGAGGCTCACGAGTCTATGGGGTACCACCCCAAACCTACACATATATCAAGCAGACACAAAACAGCATCATGTATAGACTACATAATTTTGGGAAAGAATAATAATACGATTCTTAAAGATATTAAGACCCATCAGATATGGATCTCGGATCACGCTCCAATTAGCATGGTAATAGAACTCACACAACAACCAATAGATAGAACTTGGAGATACAACAATTTGATAATGGCCAAAGAAAGGGATAGACATTACATAGCAGAGCAGATAAAGTTATACTTTGAGGAAAACAGAGGAACAGTACCTATAAATGTATTATGGGATGCAGCAAAAGCAGTGATAAGAGGGCATTGCATAAAGAAAGAAAAGCTCCTAAAAAAGCAATGGTACCAGGGAAGGCAAGCCAAAATTCAAGAATTGGGGACTTTACAAAGTAAATTAATGCACAAATATAACCCTATGATACAGAATCAAATAATAGAAATCAGAAAGCAATTGGATGCACTAGACTCGACAACATTATGGAAAAGGGAAGCTATGGTGAAAAATGAATATCAAAGAAATAGTATTAACACATCAAAAAGATTAGCAAAATACCTGCAAAATAGGAAGGAAAAGCAAAGGGTAAAAAGCATAAAGGTGAATGGCCAAAAAACTCAACACCCTATAGAAATAAGAGAGGCGTTCGCGACTTACTATAAAAATCTATATGCGAAAAGAGACACTGCAGTCTTTACAGAAGAGGTCAAAACTACACTGAAGGAAGAGGAGCAAAGTAAATTACAAGAGGAAATTACCATACAAGAAATAAAAGATGCAATTAAGGAACTCAGAAAGGGGAAATCCCCGGGTTTAGACGGGTTTACAAGTGAATTTTATAAGGAAATGGTAGAAATATTAACCCCAGAGCTACATATGGTCTTCAATGCGATCTTGAGGGGGGAGAAAGCCCCAGACTCATGGAGACAAACAGAAATAATAGTAATCATGAAACCAGGTAAAGACCCGGAAGAAGTAGGTTCATACCGTCCCATTAGTCTCCTTAATCAAGATTATAAGATCTTTGCTAAAATCTTGGCAAACAGAGTAAAGAACATCATACCTAATATAATAAAAGAAGATCAATATGGGTTTATTAAGGGGAGGAATATTGCTCATCCGATTAGGAACATAATAAACGTACTGCAACATAGTCAACAAAAAAAATTAGCCCTCCTAAAACTGGATGTCTATAAAGCTTTCGATACCCTCTCTCAGGGATTTTTGTGGCAGGTTATGAGAAAGTACAAGATGGGAGATAATTTTATAAAAGCAATCCAGGAAATATATAGAGATGGGAAAGCAGTGGTTAAGGTTAACAATGACAAATCACAAACATTTCAGATTCAGAGAGGAGTTCGACAGGGCTGCCCACTCTCACCACTTCTATTTACCATAGCGATAGAACAGCTAGCTGAGAGAATAAGAAATAGTGTAAGGATAAATGGTCTCAAAGCAAAGAAGGAAGAAATGAAAATTAATTTATTTGCAGATGACATTATAGTGGTTATGTCAAATCCCCAAGAAGCGATGAAAGAGATTAAAATTATACTAGAGGATTATGAGTGTTTCTCAGGTTTAAAAGTAAATATGGCCAAATCAGAAATCATGTACCTTAATGTGAATAAAGAAGAAAAAAAAGAAGTAAACAAAATTACAAGTATCGGTATGGGAACTAAAAGGTTTAAATACTTAGGGATAGTGATACAAAAAAAGATTGATAGAATCGCGGAAAGTAACTACAACATAATATGGAAGAAAATAGAAAAAGATATGAGAAAATGGAAAAACAAAACGCTAGGGCTCTCCACTAGAATTAGAAGTGTTAAAATGTTCTGGCTACCCAAATTAATATATTTATTTCAGGCGATACCACTAGAAGCACACAGTAAAAAGCTAGAACAATGGAACAGAGTGATTAGAGAATGGGTATTTGGGAGCAAGAAGTACAGAACCCAAAAGAGATTGATATATAGTCCCAAAGGGGAGCTAGGGTGGGGAGTCCCGGAGCTTAACAGCTATTATGAAGCCTTCCAAATAAAGTCCCTATTAGAAATAGGCGAAGGGGAAGAGCAAAAATGGGTTAGATTTGAGAACGAGATCAATAATCACATTGGCTGCTGGGGGCCTCTTTGCAAAGTCACAAAAATAGACCTCAAACTAACCAAAGGTCCCAGACATGCAGCCTTAGAAGCGTGGAATAAGTGGCAGGAGTTATGGCTAAGAAAAACTTCAAGCTGGGCACCATTAAAATCTATAAACAAGGATATAACAGGTAACGAATGGTGGGAATGGCTAAAAGCTAAAGGGTATTATAGGATGAAAGATATGTTTAGAGGAGGCAATCTAAAACCCATACAGGAGATAATAGAAGAGGTGGGCAACCAACATTGGTTAAGAATAACTGGCCTGTATAGTAAGGTTAAAAAGATAAAGGAAAAAGAGAAATGTTGGCTAGAGGAACCAATAGAAACATTATACAAAGAGATGCAAAAGTCAAAACAAGGGCTAGCAGGGAAAATTTACAAGGAAATGACATCAAATGTAGATAAGTCAATATTGTATTTACAAAACACTTGGGCCAAAGAAGGTCAGATAACAGATAGTATGGCAAGAAAAATAATGAAAGGAACTGAGGAAATTAAAGTAATCAAATTTAATGAAATGGAGCATAAATTTCTTACCAAATGGTATAAAACACCAGCACAAATTGCAAACATGTTCCCAGGTATGAGCCCTAGATGTTGGCATTGTAAACAATCGAAGGGATGGTATTCCCATATGTGGTGGGAGTGCCCAGAGGTCAGAGTATTCTGGACAAAGATATTACAAATTATAAATAAGACATGTAAAGTATCATTACACATTAACTTTAATTTAATGCTAATGAGTATAGTAGGTAATCCAGCAATAAGCAAAGAGAACCAAGCTTTGTTTAAAGCCCTGATACTAGCAGGCAAAGCAGTAATAGCTCTAGGCTGGAAGAACAAAAATAAATGGACAGTAGAAATCTGGCATAATTATTTGTTTGATCTCATACAGTCCGACATAATCGAAAAACTGGAACGTAAGGCCACATGGAAAGACAAGACTACGGAGATCACGATGAAGTGGAAGACCTACCTGGAATGGATACCGACAGAAGGAAGAAAAGACATTCAGAGCAAGATTCGGACTTTGTGCCCGTGGCTGGGAATATAGGACTAAAGCACCGGGA